>NW_010194244.1:0-73594 GCF_000695765.1 Mesitornis unicolor | reverse complement strand
GAATGCCGTGGCTAAAGAGCATTAAAATAGCTACAGCTTGCGACGCGTGTTAACACGGAGGGAGCCTACACGAGTACACTGTGCAAATAGCTGCTCTTCCTTCCAGTGGGCTGGAAAATGTTGCTTGGTTTTCTCTGTTAAATTAAAAATGGGCTATGTTAAAGAGATGATTTTGCGTCTTACTCGATTTTATTTTTCCCATTGAAAGCCTGGAGAATAAACTCTTGAATTTTCGATAATATTTTCAGATGTTTTCTGAATTCTGAATCCTCCTCATTGCCCTCCCTCCATATCACTTTGCAAAGTGGCCATTGGGGTCTGGGTGGGGAAGGGATTGCACGAAGCTCTTCCACAATGTCATGGGTAATTTAAAAAAGGTCTTTTAAAATCTCGTAGAAATAACAGGTATTTCTGATTTAACTCTCAAATTTGAAATAACTCTTCATTTACAAACTTCAGAGTGTCACCCACTGCAGAAATGTGGGAGCAGCACCTCTCTCACGTCATGGAGCACCATTTCAGAAGTGCTTAATTTTGTTAAAGGGGAATCTTTCAAATTACAGGTGTCAAAGATAGTAATCTTCTGATTTCTACTGTATAGATACCTATGCATCACTCACATACGAGATCAGGGAAGAACTGAAGCAACCCCAGTGTCAGGCAAAGATAAAACTTGCATTATTTTCTGTTCTCTAAGGATATCAAAGACAATATTGTGGCAAAGAGCAGCTTATTGAATGTATTCGACAACCAGGAGCTTGCCAAAAGCCTCTCAGAGACATGTGTAGTATTGTTAATTCCTGTGATCACATCAAGTTATTCATCTTCTATCAATTCCAATAGCTCTCCTTCTGGGGACAGCCCATCTCTCAGCTGACATTTGATGTGCACTGTGCTAGCATCGCCGCCTCTCTGACGAGGAAGGAAGGGTACAGTAGATTAGATGAAGCATCAGAAAGATGTTGCTGCAGTGCCACTTGTCAGCAGCGAGGGCCAGTCTGGTGACCCCAATGGAAAAAACATCACAGACTTGGGAGACAAAGAGAGCTGCAAGGTGAGAGCAGCAGTCTGAGCCGTAGCTCCCTTTCGCTCTGCGGTACAGTGCTGGCGTGTTGTACCAGTAAGACTCCCAGTCCCTTTAAAAAAGGAGATCTGTGTCTCCAGATTACAGATACACAGATGATGAAATGCACCACAGCGTGAGGAGTGTGCTCTGCCACTCCTGGCTAGCAGGGACATTAACTGAACTAATTTCCTCCTCCCTTTTGCAGGAGATCAGCAAAAGGGAAACAGCAGTGACTGGTTGAGGCCTGGGGGAGGACGCATCCCCGGGAGGGCAGTGCTTTTTCGGGTGTGGTATAGGGCTGGCATAGGATCCTGCTGGGGATGTTTACATCCCTTGCATTAACCTACATTGTTTTCTTGCTGTATGCACTGACCCTTGAAAAGACAGCCCTGCTGATTGCAACTGCTCTTTCTGCAGCCATTTAACTCTTTCGTACTGAATCCAAAGAAGCCGTCTGGAAGTCTTCCGTAATCGTAGCATTTTCTGATATTGATTTTTTAAATATACTGGACTTCCATACAATGACAGGAAGCCTTTGAGCAAGGCCATCAAGAAATTAAAATGAGACATAGCGCTGGCAGTTTGTAGGACACAAGTGAGGTATATAGACAGTTGAGTAGATTAGCGAGAAATGTGATTTTGTTTGCAGTGGAAAAACGCTAAGGAGGAAAGAGAAATTTTGAGGGCTGAGCAAACCACACCAGAGATGACTGTAGCTTCCAGAACCAGCTAGGGCTGATTTTGATTGTAGAATTCTTGCAGATAAAAGTTCCAACTCTATAGAAGAAAAGCATTTTCTAACATGAGGATGGAAAAATACTGGCATAGGTTGCCCATGGAGGTTGAAAAACCTCTGCCTTTGGAGATATCCAAAACTTGACTGGACAGGGACCCAGACAACCTGCTGTAACTGGACCTGCCTTGATGAGGAGGAATGAGTGGAGGACCTCTGGAGGTCCCTTCCCACCGACATGATTCTATGCCAGCAGTAATGTGGCCTTTTTCATTTGCCTGTCAAATACTGGTAGAGGTGGATCTGTTGGATGTTTAGTGATATTACCTGTTAATGTAACATTTTAAAAGGTTTCGGCAAGATCCCTTTCCATATTGTCTTTATTATGGTCTTAAAGTAAGAGAGAATACCACTATACTGGCTCAGTGTCAGCCAGGTGAGTAGATGCACAGACAGGTACGCGCTGAAAGCCTTGATCGGAGCAGCGGCGTGTACAGCCACAGCCTCTGCAGTAACTGGAGCAGTAACAGCAGCTCTGATTTCAGCCCCCAGTTACATTCTGAAACACAGACCTGCCAGGAGATGACATTAATTTGTTTAGGGGAATGTCATTGTATCACATGGAGCAAACACACGCATTCACCGTGTCAGAGGGACCCTGTAGGGCATCGTGGATGCCGTGTACCTACAGCATGTGGATTGCTTCACGCTGGAGAAGGGGAAGGTGATGAGCATTAACCTCGCTCAGCACTGCCGTGCAGGACAGGATGTGAAGAAGGGTGTGTTCCTCGCTCAAAACAATGCAAGGCTTTTTTTTAATCTAGTCAAAATACAACTACAGAGATTGGAGTTTGGCTGCAAAACCTGGGCAAGCCTGTCTATAAAGGCAAAGTGAGCCAAGTTATTGAACCTTGGTCCTTGGAAGTGTCTTTGGGTTTTTCCACCATGAGATTCTGAGGCTGCCCAGTCTCTTTTTGAAGGATGCCTTTATGATTAAGCTGAAGAGTTACACGGATATTTTAAAACTTGATCTATTTATGGTTAAATCTCTGTGAAGCCTGAAGTCAAACTGCTTCTACGGGAGTGAGAGCTCATATGTGAGTGAAGGGCCAAATAAAAATTATATGGAGATCTCATTTGACAAGGCCACTTCAGACAAAAGAAATGTTAAACAAATAGCCTTACACAATGGGAAATGGTGAACTGCTGCTGAACCTCGCTGGTGGCTGGGTGCCAAAGGAAAGTTTGAAGCTACCCGCATGTTCTCTTCTGGAAATCTCTCTGTTTTTAATGTCTGGCATTTGTATACCATTTTAAATGGAAAACGAAGAGTGTTTAATTATCTTTCCAGGGTATGACAGCTGAGAGAAATTAAAATGTCTGCCCAGAGCTCCCATGCTTCACAGAGTGAAAGTCCTGCATACCGGTAATTACTCGGACAATATAAACCAGGCCATATTAAGCCATAAACAACAAAAAGGTGAGACTAGATGATTTTGCAACATAATGATGCCATCAAAGAAAATGAAAACACCCAGGTGTGTCACCCTGGATGAGCGTTGCTGTTGGACTGCTGTCTGCTGCCACAAGCAGGACAAGTGGTTGTGGCCTGGGTAACTTTTCAGAATGGCCTACTTGGGTAGGCAATGCAAGGCAAGGGCTGTGGGTAAAAGCAACATCTTTTCTTAGGGTAGATGGAGTTAGAAGAACCTTTCCAGCTTTCAGGACCACAACCCCTTCTGCAAATTTTAAAATAAAGCTGCAATTTCTCCACCTCATATAAACCAAATTCTGGTCAGGCATGTGAACTCAGCCTCTCAGGAAAAGGCTCTAACACCCAACTACTTTGTCATTAACTTCTGATATTCCAGGTTTAATTTTTTGGCCACTGCAGAAAAGCTGCAGTCTAATATTTTAAATATTCTGATCATTACTATCTGCAGTAACTGCAAAGAACAAATTACTAAAAACATCAATCTCATAAAGTACAATTAACTATTTGAAATGGAAAGCTGCCATCATAATCTGATGACACCAATTGAAGCTGCAGAAAAGGCAGCTCATTGAGACAAGAAAAAGACAGAGCCTGGGCCAAGCTGTTTCAAGATGTGTGCTGGTCATTATTCTTTTAACTCAAGACGGTCTGAGCTTCAAATCTGAGATTCAAAGGCCAGTGTCCTGAGAGGCTGGAAGGTGCTTAGGTGCAGGTTTGCCTCCCACCCCAGCCACCACTTTTAGTAAGAACATTACATTCTCCTGGTAGAAGAGGGAGCGCTACCTCAAGAGGCTCAGAGCTTTCAGTCAAAGATGCTTCTGTCTGTAGTTGGCTGGAGAAGTTCACAGGTTTGCTGGAATTACAACCCGCTTTTCCCCATCTCTCTTCTGTGATGCCTACAAATTGCTTGGCCATAACTAAACCTCAGGAGCCCTCAAACCATGCCTTAGTGTGCTAGTGAGGACAGACTAGCTCTGCCAGCGTGCTTCCCAGTCTTCCCAGGCTTTTAGATCAGATCAGAGCTTCAGAGCGAGTTTTCTGGTTGGGGTCTTGAGGAGCTGCCACAAACCCAGCTACAGGTAAACATGTCCCTGGTGAACTTGCTGAGTTTGACCTGTTCTGCTCTCTCACCTGGCACAAGTTCCTGTGAAGAAGGGTGGCTGATGACTTTGTTGCACTGGTGGCTTTAGGGGATGACATTACCTCCTGGGACAGGGCTTTCTGGTCAGGGTATGCAAGTGCCAGTGCAAATCCTTCTACGTGAAATGCCTTTGCAATCCCCAGGGGATTTCAATGTAAATCTAACAGAAATATCGATCATACGAAGTTGGCCTGACCAGTAGTTTGTCTTCTGAGGATATGCTGGTTAAAATTTCATTGTCAAATAACACGAGGAGCAGGGTGGGTCAGTCCTCATTAAATCCTCCTTCACAGAGATGATTTGGCCCCAAGGAGTTGTAAAAATAAATCGCAAAGCAGCTCAGCCTTTCACGTGGGCCAGACTGCAGGAGGTGACAGGTATTTAATACAAGAGATACCTGAATCCAGACTCCTTGCAAGATAATTGCCCACCTTCCATACTTCAGCTGACACCAGCTGAACACTTTCCAGTGCGATGACATACTGAGGGCTGTTTTCAGGAACAAACTATAAACATTTCTAGCTACAGGCTAAATACAACTTGGTTTGCCAAGTGCAGTCTCTTCCCTTGGTTTGCCAAGTGCAGCTGAATGTGAGATGTATTTGTGCTGAAGCAGGAAGACCCATGAACAACTTGCCCAGCTTTCTGTCCCTTTTGTCTGCAAAAAACACAAAAATTACTGCAGGAGCTAAGCTAAACACTATTTATTTTCTGCGTGAGAGCCCATTACTTAAGTGCTGTCTACTCTGATTAATGAGCATGGGCTCTTCCACTCCTTGGCCTCTCTGCCGTTTACAGTGCTAAACATGCTCAGCTAAAAGTAAAAAGCTTTGAGACTCTTTTCTAGCTGCTAGCTTTACATTTAGTCAAATTAACTTACTGCTTCTCAGGCACCCTCTCTGTTATAAAGACTGTATCTGCCACATCAGTCCTACCTGCTTGAGCCCATTAGCTTCAGTGTCGTTGAGAAGGTTCAAGGTAGGAGGAAATCCAGCTTGAGGTCCCTTGGCTGCCAACTGTGCAGAGTGTGCTGGGACAAGAAGGAAAAGCCGTCAAAGTCTCCATTCTCTTCTCTTTCATCTGCCCCTAAATGACTGCAAGTGTGCAGTATTTGCTGGGGGGCAACTGTCTGCAAAGCAGCTTGGCAGAAATCCTTTCATGGCTTCCACATCCCGATGGGGGTGTCCTCATTGTGCCCCAGCCTTCCTGCACTGCTCCCCCCACCAGAAACACTGTGGCAGTTGTAACTGCATGGATGTGTGCAGATAACCACATCGATAGTTTAGATGTTACAACAATCCTTTCAAGAGCTTGGCATGAATTTGCTGCACAGTGGAAGGGACTCAGTCTTCGGGTGCTAAAGGGATGACTTGTGTTCAAGAGGTGCAAATGGAAATCTACAGGAGCTTGTGCATGATCCGATTCACAGCCTTCTGCTCTTACCTTATACCTCCAAGTCATTTACCCATTTTAATCCATCAAGAGGTAGGATCAGGGTCAGTCACCGTTTCTCCCATGATGCTCGTCTCAGGCAGTGAAATCACACAGCTTTTTTTAACATTAGAAACAGAACAAGTCAATAACTGTGCCCAGAACCCCAGGGAGATCGGTTTCTCAGTGTCTATGGAAGTCTGCAAAATGCTGAGGTTTCAATTTTCGGGACAGTTTGTGAGAGCACGATGGAAGTGGCTGGAGAACCCGACTGCTGTCAGACCCCAGTACAAAATCTGACTGAAGTCCCCAACTATTTCAGTACATCCCAGGATGCTCTTGCAAATCCCTTCCCATAGGAAAGTGGGATGGAGAAGAGTGTTCTGCTAGGGGCTTGCACCTGCTTGAATACACAGATTTCTCTTATTGTTCTTGTTAACCAAGCCTTGCTCAGTAGGAGAGATTAACTGCAGCAATTAATTTATTAGAGCTACGAATCACATTAACCAATATGGTTTATTCCTAGCACGACGAAGAAGGACGCATGCAAGGCTGTTCCCTTTTCCCTTTATCACATACAAGTGCCTAACCAACAAGGAAGACAGAAAGCTCATTTTCACATGGCAGCCCCACCCTCCCTGTGCAGCACTGACCCCTGCCCCGGGTGGGCAACGTCTGCCAGAGGAATGGGGAGCCAGGGTTGCGGGTACCGAAGGGACTGGTGGTGCTGGGAACTGCCTGCAGCAGTAATTGGAGGAGAAAAGCTTTCTCCTGAATTATTCAGAGATGTCAACTAGAAGCCAGTCTAGGGTGAGATGAGACCATGGCATTCATTTTGGTTTAGTTTCGACCAAGGTCACATTAGTGGTAAATTAATTTTCGCTGTCCGTACACAAACACAGCTCCCCTGGTATGTCAAGACTTTCAACTTTATCATTTGCTGATACCCTTTTATCAAAAAAACCCTTGATAAATCAGTTGCCAAAGGTCTCATCATACCATAATATGGATATTACTAGTCACCAAAGTCTGTGTGCACAAAAATGCTTCACAATTCACATCCTATTCTTTCCTGCTTCACTAGTTTTTGAGTCTGTTTAGGGAGGACAAACTGCATGGTCAAAAATTACACTTGGTGGGTTTCATGGTTTAGCCAGAAAAGACTGTGCTCAAAATATGGCACTGAGTCCATGTGGTTGTCCTGGTAAGCAATAATCACAAAAAAGCTCTGGGGAAGCAGCTGGCTTGATTTTTATCTTGGTCTCTAAATTATGTGTCTAAGCCATGTTTCTAAGTTTACCCTCCATAAAGAAAGGCAGAAGTTTAACTGTCTTTTCCCTCTCTAACTTCTTTGACCACAAAAGTTTCCACTGGAGGAACAAATTACTTCCAAATGCCAGTGAGCAGCCTCAAACCCAGCAGCCTCATCTGCAGCCCCATGGGGGAGCCTCACCCTGTGGTGGGACCTTCAGCTGCTGTGTTTTAGCCTGGTGGTACTCGGGGGAAGGAGCATTAATTTCCCCTCTCACCCTGGGAGTTTCAGAGCCATCACTGCTATTTACAGGCTGATGAAGCTCAGCACGACACGGGTACGTACTTCTTGGGTTTTTCCACTTGCTCTGGGTGCCTGAGGCACTGCAGTTACGTTGTACATCTGCCCAGCACAGAAAGCATTTCTTCATGAGAAAATAAAAGGGAAAAAAAAGAAATGTTCTCAAGTTTTGTAGTCAGATCCGAGCTGCGTGACTACAACTTTAGCAATTAAAATTGTGCCGTGGGAGTTAGCTTGGAGATGATCAAAGAACATAGTTGATGTGTCTTGTTCGTTAGATAATACGATCCCTTTTGCTGGATGAAAACTGGAAATGAAGCTCGGCTGTTCCAGGGATGCTGGCCAGCAGCAGGGCTGCAGGAGGTGTTGGTCAGCAGAGGCGCTTGCTGGGCTCAGCTGGAGGAGGAGGTGGAGGGGCATCCTCAGTCTTGTCAGCTTCCCCCTTGCAGTGATGCTGCTGAGCTCAGCCAGGCAAGAAGACCTGACTGCTGGCTCACCACGGGGCCTTCCAGGATGCCTGCGGGCTTCCGAGGGCAGGACAGCCTAGCCAGGGGTGCTTCTGAACACCCCATCATGCAGCTTGCCAGCAAGGGGTGCGAGGCTTGTGCGCAGGGTCCCTGCTGCTCCCCGGCTCCTCTCAGGGATGAGATTGTGCAAGTTACTGCTTTGCATTTTTGCTTTCGCTTGTATTTGCAACTAGTGTCAAAGACCCCTCAGTCAACATCATCGCAATCTCTCTCCCTTGACTGTTTTCCCAGTGACTCTCATTATCTGCCACTTTGGGTCTGCAACTGAGTTCAGTCAAGGTTTACAGGTGGGAAAGTATAACACCACCAAAAACAGGTTTACCGAAACAGGATCCGCTTTCTAATAATTTCATTGTCAGTTGCTCTAGCATGCGGGACACTTCAGTGTCCAAACATGTCCAACTAGAGAGACGAAAAGAGCCCTTTGTGGAGCATTGGCTTGGGGTGGTGTCTGTGCCACTACTTGTCCTCCAGCTCACAGTTACCTCAGCTCAGTGTCCCTCTGTTTCAGTAGGCTTTGTGCTGGTTTCTCTACAGAGATGGTCCGTCCTCAGCCTGGCTAGAGCCAGGCAGGGCTGAAAGGGGAGCAGAGGAGAGCAGGAACATCAGGGTAGAGCAAGGGTCTATTTTGCCTTCGTCACAGAGACGGCTCCTGTAATGGCTAATCATAGCAGTCGTGCCTGCAAAGAGAGGTCAGAACGGACCTTGCCGTGGGTAAAGGGCTGAAGCGATGGCTCGACCCTTTGCTGGTAGCAGCTGCTTGGATCAGTGGAACATCTGGACTTGTGTGACAGGCACCATTTTCTAGGAGAGCCTCTGAGTGACTCCCGGATTTCACATCTCCATTCCCCACGGCTTCTGGAAACAAATGGGGAGTATTTTTCTCCTGCTGTTTTTAGCATTCACGTGCCAGGAACTGACAGGAAAGACTGAGCACACTGTTTTTAATTATTTAATTTTATTTTCTTTACATGTCCTGGAGACTTTGTCTACAGCAGGGCAATGACTCAGGACATGAGAGGAAATCATTTTCCAGCCCGCTGGACACAGCGTATGAGAGCCCAGGGTGGTGCCAGCACATTGATGGCAATGACTTGAGCTGCGAGGAGCCTCCGATGTGGCCAGACTCCCCCAGCCCTGCCAGCACCACTTGTCATCCTGACCTTATGTTCCAGTTGCAGGGCAAAAGGGTCTATTTTTTCCTTTCTGTTAATTTTAAAGAGATAAATATAGCCAGTGAAGTGACCTCTTACTCCCATGGAAATCTTTAAGTTTAGAGCTCAACACGTGAAATTTAGCAGTGTCTCTTCTTTATTTATAGGCTGCTCATTGTTTTCCTTAGCATGAGGTTCTGTTGCGTGTCTTCAAAAGCAGTTAATTAGCACAAGGTCAACTAACTTTGCAAAACAATGACATGAGCTTTTATTAGCAAAAGGCCTCTTTTCCAAGAAAAAAAAAATGTTATCAGCAGCAAGTTAAAAGTGTTCAGTGTTGAAACATGATTGAATACAGTCTTGAACAGGGTTTCCCAAATCCATCTTTTTGTTTGAATAGCCATCTAGGTAATTCTGGCCCCGCTGAACTCACTGGGGCTCAGGTCTGGATTTCACCCTGACCCTGATAAAACTCCCAGGCATGGACTTTTACCACTCAGAACATGAGCTGCAGGCAACAAGAGATGGCCATCTATAAGGAAGAAATGATGGTTCCCGTAACAGCAGCTCTGAAAAGGACCTGAATGAACAGCCCTGACCAAAAATAGGCTGTGATATAAAATTGGCTCAAAATTGAGACCCTTCCTAGAGCTGTCCAAAGCTTTTTATTTTCCCTGTGGTGACTGCAGGACTAATAGGACATGTGTTCGTTAGTCTGCGGGAGGTTATTGTAATGAGTGATGATGGATGTGACAGCCACCCCGAGGTGACTCTGTGACTCTGAAGCTGCTTCCCGGTTCTCCCATGTTTAGCTTTCATCCTCTGTGATTCCTGCCTTCTGACACACACAGAAGAATGAAAATAAAAAGTGACTGGGACGTTACATTATAAAAAAAAACCAACAGAAAACAACCAACTATAAACTAGATTGCTGTTTAGGAAGGACTTTGCTTGAGGATCAGGGAAAGGAGCATAGTTATGGTGCCTCCTTGGAGAGACAAGCTTTTTCCAAACCTCAGCCAAAAAGGCTGAGGAAGCATGTCCATGTGCTATGGAAAAGTGTTGGCAAATCAGTTCAAGAAAGTTACAGTGATGTTTTTGGATGAACTTACCAGATCACAGAACAGCTGAGACTGGAGGTTGCTCTGCAGGTGTCTAATCCAGCACTCCAGCTCGAAGCAGGACCAGCTGGAGCAGGTTGCTCAGCAGTACATCCAGTTAGTGCTTGAATTCCTCCAGGGATGGAGACTCCACAGCCTCTCCTGACAACCTGTTTTCTTGTTCGTCCATCTTCACAGCAAACAAGTTTTTCTTACGTTTAGGTGAATTTTCATACATTTCAGTTTGTGCCTGTTGCTTCTTGTCCTGGCACCACTGAGAAGAGCTTGGCTCCATCTTCAATCCTTTCCATCTGTTTTTAGGTAGGATGGAGACAGGTGAAGTGTCCGCATTGAAGATGAAACAGAAAGTTGGACCTGAGGAGGATTTATGTGGAGAACCAAAGCTTAGTTTGCTAAAATGGGAACTGTAACCATCCTTCAGTTGCACTGAAGCACACAGCTTTTGCTTTTGGTCTATAACTGCTGCTAGTTCATATAAGTGAAAAGGCAGCTTTGCTACTGGAGAGTGGCTTATTGCCCCTGTGGGTTGCTCCTGCAAATCACACGGGAGGCTGCACCTCAAAGTTGCTGCTGCTGCTGCTGCTGGAGAGCACAGTGAATATCCTGAGGGTTTTGATCTCCATTACTCCACAAGAGCCCTGATCATCGACTTTTGTGTCACAGGGAAGCACAAAAGCCTGCTGGCTAGGTCATCTGAAATAATTGTACTGGCGAGCCAAAATCTGCTCTGGTTTCCCCTGGAAAAAGCAAGAGCAGCTTTACCTGAGTTCGGCTTCATCCCAAAGCTGCTGCAGGTGGATGCGAACCCGGGCTGTGGCTGGAGACAGGAGGTCCCTGGCCTCGCTCCAAAGCCTGGCACCTCCTGTTTCCCCATTCAGCCAGAAAAAGGGGATTTGGGGGAATGGGCGCTCTCAGCTGTCAGCACAGTCTCCACACGCCTCGATGAGGTGCAGAGATGTGCAGGGGGAGACAGCAGAAACCAGGGCTATGCAAGGACTCCTGCCAGAGATTGGATGAAAGCAAGGGGGCCTGCTGGCTCTTCCCTGGGACTGCACAGCTTGGTGAATGCCTGCAGAGACACCGCCAAGCGTGGGCAATGGTGTGGGAGGGTAACGAGACTCCTTTTGAGGGTACCAGATAGAGAACTGATGCTAGGCTGCAAATATCTGGTCAGGCAAAGCTCAGAGCAAATGCCTGCTTGCATACAGTGTCCTGCTACCTCCAGAGAGGGACAGTGTCTCCATCCATCGCCTTCTGAGACATGGCACTGAGGATGAAGGAATGTTCCTGATGAAGGAGGTGGGTGCTGCTTACTTTGCTTTGGTGCTTTCACACAGGGCATCCGGGTAAGAAAGAAGAAAAGGTCCCAGGCAATTATTTGGTTCTGAGATAGCTTTGAGTAGTACTTTGTCTCCTGGGTGCCTGTCTTTTCTTTGCCATAGGAAGCAGTTCTCTACTCTTAAGTGACATGCCTTGATATAAACATAGACCGAAGTTCCATATATTATGGAAAATGTTCCCTCAGCTACAATACACAGACAGCATGATGTGCAATTCCTGCTAGACCACTAGCAGAAATGCTCATTTGAGTCATCACAACATCAAGCTTTGAGCAAAGGCTGGACGGTTTGGTTCCCGAGCTGGAGCACTGGGGCCCTATCTTCCAGCTGGGTGTAACGAGGTACACCTTCCCAGAGCTGATTAGCACTCTTGTGTCTTGCAGATCCACCTTCTTAGTAGGCTTATCTTTGAAACAGGCTCCACAATGAACCATCATTACCAAACAGACAAAGAAAACATGAAGGGAGGGATGCTCGTGGTGAAACAGGGTGTAAGACAGTCAATATTATGCAGCTCTTCCAGAAGGGCTCTTTGGTAAGAAGTTCAAAGCAATAATCTCCTTGGAGGTGGTTCTCCCTGTGAAATCAAAGACTGAGCCAAGTGGTTGCAGACTGAAACCCTTTCTGTAGGTTAATGTGTTCTGCTTACCCTGGTTGGGTAGGCCCTAGATGGATGCTGGCTAAAGCACAACTCGAGATCAGGTTCTTCGTTTCAAGTGCCCAGCTTTGAATTCCGTTTTTGTGGGATCACTGACTGCCACAAGTAAGAGCAAACTCGTTACAGAGCTTAGGAATTAAATAGAGTCAGCTCATCACTTTGATTTCCATGAGTGGAAAAGATTTTGGAGCTGTACCCAGTTTTATGTAGTTTTTTTTAACCTTTAATGAAAAAACATATTCCAAGCATGAAGTTGGGCTTGTTCCGTTTTTTTGAGTCAAATTCCAGGCCAATTGAGGCATTGAAAAGTCTTTTCTCCCCATCTACATTTAAGGATGAATGTACAAATTGTTTCTAAAAGTACTTGGTATTTTGAAGTAAATTAATTGTTTAACTTTTGCATTAACAGTTGAAAACCATTGAACAGCATCATTGTCTGGTACAACCACCCACCCCTTGCAGTTTGAATCTGTTGACTCTAGATGGATACCACAGGTCCTTTTAAAAGACACAGCATGCTACGGTATCCTAAAAGTTCAGATAGGTTTGAGATTGCTGTTCTTGTCCTCTGGAGACAGAAACCAAGCACAAAATGTACCAGCTTGGGATGTACCAAAGTAGATCTGTGTCAGAATAATATGTTACTTGCTTCTATGACAACATTGGAGACATACAAAAAAATAAGACAGTACGCATCCCACACATTGAGATGAAACTGCCTGCTATCCTGAAGTGACCACAAAGCTTTCTCATCAGCTCCGGGACTTAAAGGCTCAATGTTCTTTATTCTCACGTTTGCATGACTAAGGTGTCTTGATGTTAGAGCACCGCTGAATCTGCCACAACTTCTGTAGACTGACATCTCCCACCATGATCCTCCACAGGGAGTCTAGACCTGACTGTAGCTGTGGTGCCTCCAGTCTAAATTTTAGGAGCCCTGGAGCATAGGGAGGCTGGGAGGAATTAGCTGACAGCTGAGGAAGGCTGTCAGCAGCCCTGTCTTCTGCTCTCCTAGTTATATGTGGAAGAAGGCAACCTCCCACTCTGCAAACAAGAATATTACTTGTCAATGGTCTGGTGCTACAAAATTTAAATGCTATATTTGCCAAAGGTGGTCCTAAAAGCAAGGTCCAACTGCTTGACTTCCCCACCTGGGATACAGCGTCAAGAGTTCGGGGTTTCTTCTTTTTTTCCCCCTTCATCAGAGTGCTTTGAAGATAAAACAGCTTGCTTGAACCATGCGCACTGTAAAAGCAACACAAGGGTGTGAAAAACACAAGGTAGGACTTCTGTGCCCATGGAAAGCTTGTTTAAGCCTGACTTTGTTCAAAAACTGTTCACAATTTTCCTGACTTACGCAGGTGATCTCAGTGTCTGGTCAGAGAGGCAAAACACCACTTTTGTCTCAACAGCATGGACCCCAGATCCCCCAAATCTACCAGCCAGCTTGGGGCTTCCCACCTTGAGAGGCTCATAGCAGACGCAACTGGCTTAGATGGCAGGAGATGAGGTTCCTGGACCAGGAAACTTAACAGGGGTGCTGAAGGCAAACAGGACTTGAGGTGCTGCAGGGTGGCCACCCCTAGGACACCATGCTCCACCTGCCCACACGACTGGGAGTTCCTCTGAAGCCCCTGGAGCTTCATGGAGGCCACAGATTTCATAGTGCTCAGCTCAGGGCTTGAGATGGGCTCACCTGATGTCAAGGAGCAGCAGGAGGCTGCCCCAGGAGAGGACATGAGCTAAGGGTACGTGGGCTAATGGTACACACATTGATTATCTGTGCCTGAGCCAGGTGAGAGAGCCAGGTGACCACAGCAACAGGTTTCCAACAGCCCCATGATCATGCAGAGTAGCAGGTCCAGGCTTAGGTCAATGCAGGAAGGACAGACAGAAAGTGAGGAGCACAACCCACAGCATAGCTCAGCCATGGCCCGCAGGCTCCTGGGCAGACAGCTCTGTGGCCCAAGTGAGTGGTCAGGGCAATCAAGGCCCCTTCATGGTCTGAAAGAGATGGATCCGTTCTGAACTATGCTCCAACACTGGCAGGGCAGACAAGTGCTCCTGCTTGGTGCAGCTGCAGCTGGGAGAGGCAGTTCTGTGAAGATGGGACGGTCCTGCGCTGGCATAGGATTAATTCCTTGTTCTGCTGTTCTGGCATAACTTGCAGAAAAAGTTTGTTAGTGCCTTGTTTTGCTGTAACTGAGAGAAGACCCAACAGCTGACACCCATGGCCAGCCCCAGGTGACTGTTGTGAGCCCAGAGCTGGCTATGGGGCAGGGCCTGGTGTCCCTCCTCTGACTGGTGGGTGTTCCGGCCACTCCTGGAACCGGGGAGGGAAAGTTCCAGAAGCCCAAGGGCCAGGACCAATGAGTCTGGGCAGGTCACAGCCTCGGGGGGAGCCTGTGCACCCCCAGTGGCCAGCCCAGGTGATTTTTCCTTTTCCCTCTCCACTTCCCTTGAAGCACTGCAGCCCATAGTGCACTTTGTTGTTGGTTATTGAGCCGACTGTTGTGAGAACAGTTACTGTCGCTTGCTGCTATCTCCGTGAGAGAAGTGACTGTCGACTGTCCTTTGCAACTATCGTGATCTAATTTGTTGTCAGCTGTTAAGCTGTGAGCAAATCTGATCATCAGGGTACTGGTGATTGAACTGCTCAATAAACACTGTGGTGAGGAACCTTGAGACTTGTCTCATCGTTGTTTCACCCACTGGGGATTTGCAGATCTGAGTCACTTGTCCCCCTCCCCAGAGCGGAACGTGACATGGCCTCAGTCCCACCTGTGGAGGAATGACTCCAGCTGTGACTCCAGGTGTGACTCTAGGAGCGACTCCAGGTGTGACAGGACCCCTAGCCTACACATCCCCACACAGGAGGTGTCAGCAGGCATTAAGGATGGAGTCCCACCAGTAAGAAAAACTGCTTTCCTGACCAGGACCTGTCTCATTAGCTCAAAGGACTAACAGCTGTCTGCTGCCCTGAAGGGGACTGCAAGCAAGTGGCTTGCTGGGGCTGACTTCCCATCACCTTGCGCTGCTGCCCTCCAGGAGCTCTCAGGATGAGGAGGTTTGTGGATAACATGCTTAATCAGTTTTCTGTGTAGTCGGTGTAGTGAAGTGGAGGGTTAGTTTGCTGTCACTGTCTGTCTTCTCCTTAGTTCTCTTCTTCTGACTCCACTTGAGCCAGCGGGAACGATGGGAGAAGCTTCCTTATTACAGGCAGCTTATGATTTTGAGCTTGGCATCTAGTGGATCAGAGAAGATGAAATCATTTGTGTTTCTGTCTGCACAAGGCTTGAAGCAATGCAGAGGAGGCAGCTTTAATTAAAACCAGCCGCCATAGATCATAAAGCAGCCTTATCAACTTGCAGGCGCAGCATGCTGTGCTCCAGAGAGCGCTGGGCGGTGGTAAATGGAGATGGCCCACAACATGAATTGTAATAGTGAAGCGTAGGCAAGGACCAGTGATATCTACTGCAAAGCAAACCTATCTACCCTGCTTCTTGCTTTCTCTCCTGAGAAAGGGACCACTGAACCCATGCTGCTCCATGATATGGCTGTCAGCACCGGGAAGCGTGGATGAGTCCATGCGTCTGGGACCATGCCACGAGGCTCATCTGTTCGTCCCCTGATTGTTGTATGTGGTTCATCCTTTGGGTATTGGAAGTCCTGGAGGCTTAGCTGCTCCCAGTCCAGTGCATATGTAAGTCTGAAACTCCTCTGGCCTCCTGTTGTGTGTGCACTGGCTGACCTGGGGGATTTCAGTGGTGTAGGAGCATTGCAGACCAAGTACAAAGAATGCTGTGATTGTGCTGAAGGATAGTGTCCAACAGTGTAAGCCAGTGTCTATAAATCACTCTTTGAAAAAGTGAAGTCGCACATTTAAAGCAAAGCTTTTGGCTTTCTGTGTGCTTCAGGGTAAGCCAGGCTGAAATGGGTCTATAGTCTGTTCCTGACTGGATTTGCATCGCTGGGATCTGATCTGATGCTCAGCAGAGCTCAAACTGGGAATATGCTTGTGATTTTCATTAGGGATTTTGAATTTGCTAAAAACAGCTAGATGTATTATTCATTAGTATCTCCTGTAGAAGTCACAGACCAGCTTTTCCTGGACTGCATACAATGAAACAGATTTCCATGTAGTAGGGCTATGGGGTAGAAAGGCTTCTGTGAAACTTCTGTTAGCTACACGCAAGGAAACTCATGAAAGTCCCAGTTCACCAGAGACTGAAGAATTACCAAGTTCACTGCCTCCAAGAATTTCAAAATCATGAGTCAGGCCTCAGTCATAACTTTATTTATTTATTATTTTTTTGATACAAAGAAACCTCAGGGTCTTTATTTGCTTACTGGCTTCTGAACATTGAGTTCTTGTTCTCAGGCACTCAGGCCCTCATAGCTGGGGAAGGAAATCTACTTCTAAATGAAAAGCCAGATTCTCTTGCAGCAGCAGCTTTATAGAAGCTGATCTTTAACTGCATGTTTCATAACTCTTTTGGGGTGAACTGAACAGTCTTATGCTACCACCTAACATGGACCTTCTCCATATGGACTTGTGTGTAGTGCAGGTTACCAGCACTGACATTAGGAACCAGTAGCTGGTTTTAAAAACCTCCCAAACTGAGCTTTCCAAAGCATGTCAGAGGGAATAGCTGCATGAATGTCTTTGAATAATGGCTGTGAAAAAGGATATTTCTTGCCTCCTGCTTGTCCAGAAGGAGCCAGACCTCGTGCAGGCTGTGCTGGCAGCAGGGGCAGAGCGGCTGGCAAAGCACGGAGATGCCCTCTGCTCTTACCTTGGGATGACATGAAGCAAGTTATTTTAATCCTAGGTCTGAACTGCTGCCAAACTGTATTTTAAAATATATATACATATATATATATATAAAGGAAGGCAAGCATGCAAGTCATGGGAAACTTCCGGGTACATTTTAGCCGTGTGAATAATACTGCCTGTGTTTTCATTTATCCTTCGCTTCTCCAGTCCCCAAGCTCGATACTTTGGACTGATCTCTTCACCCTGCCAAAAGGACAGTGGCAAGCACATCGAGTGCAAGTGCCCAGGGACTGTGTTTGGCTGGGGGGTTGAGTTGTTGGATCAGCTGTGGCAGGGAAAAGCAGGTGCCAACACACATAGAGGACTCAAAACTCTGAATGTAGTGAAGTTTGGTGACAGAAACTTGCAGCTACTTGGCTTGTGTCCTTCCTTTCACCCTGGAAGACAACATAAGCAAAAGAAATGTTTAAAAATTCATCCATTTCTGTGAAATGCTGCCCTTAAAGGTCCTTAACTGTGGAAAATTTGGGGTTGTAAAGTGCCTTCTGAAGGTACGTTGCACTTGTCTAGACGTGATGCTTGATCAAGTTCATTAGCTGCCACAGTTGCATTTAGCCATCCAGCACTTCACCTGGTTTAATGTGAATCTCACTTGCTATTAAGCATTTTGTTTCAAAGCCTGTCTCTTGAAACCGGATCCCTGTTTGTGAGGAAAAGGTGCAACTCCAAACTGATGCGAGCTGTGCTTCCTCCTGTGCTCACCTAGGCTTGGAGGTCAGTACCTGAGTTTCGGGTTTCACCAAAAACATTCAGCACAGCTTTGCTGACAACTTTTTCACCTTAACAGTAAATCTCTCCTGCTGGCAACTATTACTGTTTATCTGCCCAGATCGAATGTCCCTTCCTGGAGCGTGTCCCTGCTAGGAGAACCTGGTGAGATGGGAGCAGCTGACTGAAAAACTGAGTTAGAGCTACATCTCTGCACCTACGGCTCATCAGGCTTGACCATCCAATGCAGCAGTTGTGTTGTCAAAGACCAGGAGCTGCATTTATATTCTCCCAGAAGTAAAGCACCCCAGTGTTCAGCTTTAGTGTTCTTTAGTGCTGGAATAGCTCTAGGAAGTGGATCAGCGTGTGAGGATCAGGAGTGCTACCTCCTTCAGAGCTTACCTGAGTGTTGAGTGTTGCAACTCAGGGCCTGTGAAAACTCACCATGGCCGTGGGTTGTCTGCTCTCAAGTGTTTGTGCAGCTTTTGGGAAGGATTAAGTAAAGGTGGTGTGTGACAACACCGCTTGGCTGCAGGGTTGCGAGCAGCTGGGCCATGGGGAGGAGGATCAGTGCCTGCAGGAAGCTTTCACCTGGAAAACCAAGCGCTGGCTCAAGCAGCTGTGAGGACTTTGCGCACTGACCTCCCATTGTTGCTGATGGCGGGCATTCAGCATGGCTGGAGATGCTCCTTCAAGTGGGAGATGTTCTTTTCCTGCTCAGGGTGAGCATGGGAAGAGGTGGAGAAAGGACAGGGAGGGGAGTGAAAAGAGTGGATGCTCTGTTAGCCTGTTCTGAAGTGCTAAAATGTTTAAAATAGAATTGTATACACTTCATGAGGACACAGGAGATTCAGGAAGGGCACATAATCTGGGATGAAAGCTCCTACAGCTCTCATCTGGTGCGGTGGAAGTTGGGCTTGTGGATATCCAGAGCTTTTGAGCTGCTGTAATCTGACAGCAGGCTGAATTATTGGCTGTTGAGTCTTAAAACTGCTCTGCCTTTCCTTCATTGCCTCTGTTCATGTGCCCGGCTGCTTCACAGGTGTCGGTAGGACCTTTGAGGAGAGCAGGGATGTTTATACTGCTTGAGTTCTCTCCAGTGTAGTTACAGTTGATTTCTGATTCAAAGGTGGGCTTGGTTTTTGTTTTCTGACTTTGGAGAGGCTTTGTTTGGTTTTCCTCAGTAAAGGAGCCAAAGTTCTCATTTCTTCAAGAAGATGACAATCATTAAGATGGTTTCAGAGGTGCTGTGGTTCCTTGCTCACTTCTAATGGCTCATCTGGCCAATGTTTGACCTGTGATGCTTGAGACTCCCTGCTGCAGTGTCAACAGGAGTCACTTTTATGGAATTCATCATGAAGAACAGTTTTGATAATACTCAGGAGGTGGGTGGGTATTTTTTCTCTTAACACTTGTATGATATCAAATGCTCCAGGGACATCTGAAATGGCATGGGTCTGTGTATGCCATGTGTTTGTTAAAACATGATCAGTCAGCTTGTTTGGTGAGAAGTGAAGTGTGTGTGGAAAGAAGGTGAAGACCTGGCAGGGGGATTCCAGCAGAGGCATAACCAGCTGCGATGGCACTTGAAGAGCTGAAAACTGGGAAGTTGTAAGGACTGGTGTTCACAAAGAGGTTTTCTAGTACATTTTTATCCAGTGTAGGCAACCATTAAATGCTTCAGCACTGAAATAGTCCATACTGAGGTTAGAGATACAAGTATACTAGGAAATCTCTGTGTGCAGGCAAATCTTAAGAAACTCCACAGTAACGAATGTGAGGTTAATGGAGCAAAATGGAATCTCAAATGGAGTTGCAGCCATCACTTCTGCTTCTCTAAATGAGAAATTTTGACTCTTCATTGGGAAGGCATTCCTTTTCCATAGGTGTGTATGAATGAGAAAGAAACAAAATGATGTTTTCTGTTGTGACATTACCCTGCTGACATTAAGACAACGAACCTGTTATTTTTACTATCTCCTCAGGATTTTATTTCAAAGATCACCTCACTTCCAGTCTTTCAACTTGAACTTCACCAGCTTTAAATAGTAATCATAATTTGTGACAGCCCTGTTTACTTGAGTGGTGTAGCAAAACAACTCCTGTCTCATCCCAGCTGGAGAGAAAAATGGCTGGTAGTTTTACCTAACACAAGGTGCAATCCCAATAAAGCTCTAAAGCTTTTAGTACAGAAGTACATCAGGTTGCAAGGCAGATGATAGAGGTGCCAAGCTAGTGGAAACTGCAGGTAGAGGAGGGTCTGCTGGGGGCTTTGGAAATTTGTTGGGGTCATGGTCCATTCCTGCCCCCATTAGGCTTGGTCCATCAGCGTGGGATTTGGAGACAGGGGAGGTCTGGTGCTACTTCCCTCTGTAGAGTTCTTTACTCGGTTTCTGATGCTCAACAAGTGATACTGCTTTTATTCAGGTTTTTTAATTGTCTACATATCTCTATGTCTGGTGTGCAAAGCGTTCTGTGTACATATATTTGTATTTTCTCTTCATAATCTCTTTGTGGCTTTGACCTTTGAAGGACTGTAAAATGAATCTATGTTTATAAAGCGCTGAGCCGATGTGGAGGCACCTGGGTTTTGTTACCTTTTTTTTTATGACCTTCAGCAAGTTATTTAGTTTCTTTGACCTTCCTTTCTTCCTTGGATTAAACACTTGATGAACTTTTAAAAAAATATGCTGTAAGGGACTCAATAGTACCATAAATCGTGAATGAAAAATGGGAATTACTCAGTGATAATGGATTATTAGCATAGTGAGAATGTCTTCTGGAAACTTAATGCAGGATATCAAATGTACAGTATATTTAAAATGTACATAAAATGGGTTTTTTATTCTTGCAGAACTTTTAAATGGCTCCTAAGATTAATAAATGTTGGCTGGCTGTGTATGGGGGAGTCACGGAGACCTGCCTGGAATTTCTTTAAATTACCTTGGAGATTGTGCACCGTTCATGAGGCACGAAGTCCTGAACCAAATATTTCTAGTGGTAAACAGCACGTTTGTCTTGATGAGTTTGTGACTGATGTAATCATGCTATTCTTCTGCTAAAGATAAATCTAGAGTAGTGCAAAGCAGTGATATCATACTCCAGTTAAGGACCTTGGTAACAGGCTGAGAAGGGCAAAGGACAGCCTGTTCTGCTGAGCAGGACTTGCTGTGTCCCCGCTTTTGGACAGGGCTTGCATAGCCCGCTGACACAGATTATAAATGTCTGCAACAGATCTAGATTGCTGCGTTTACTAGTTGTAAACAAGTCTCCAGATTCACATGATGCAAGCTTTTGTATCCCTTAAGCAGTTCATTCAGTTTGGGAAATATTAAGTTTAACATGTGATGGTGTCCGATGAGCCATAGCAGCTCACCTCTGCTTGCAGGGGAATGCTGAGCCATCCTGGGGACAAGGACCACCAGTCCTGATGTGGCCTGTCTGAAGCTGGATTTTAAGAAAAAGCAGCAAGGGTTTTCAGATCCATTTGCAAATATATGTTTCCTGTGTTTGCTCTTAGCAGAGCTAGGACGATGCTGAGTATTCATTATTGGAGCTTTGCTTTGCTGGCGCAGAAATTAGAGATGCCTAGGAACAACCTCAGCTTTATTTCTACCTGCTGGGCACAGATGATTTCAAACAGAGCTCAGCTCCGTGTTTGTGTAATGAAACACTGGGCTGCCCTCATTTGGGGTGAAAACCATGCTGGGTATCCCAGTTGCACGGCTGAGGTAACTGCGCCATCCTGGAGGGACTGCAGAACACGAGCCACTTGTTATCTCGGCCTCTGAAATTCGGGCCAAAGAGATGGTACCCAAAATGCCAATAAGGCTTCCAAATAAATTGTCATATGTGGGTGGTGAACAGCACCACTAATTATTAATACATGGAAAGCTGAATAGGTGTCAATATAGATTTCAAAGAGTAATTTGAGGTAGGTGTTTTATTCCTAATGGACCTGTTTCCCCTGTGGACATTTTGTAAGGTCTCTGGTTGTTCGGAAGCTCTCAGTGAGGTGTTTGATGTCAATATAGATTAGGGACATAGAAGGTGTATTTGATGTATGTATGAAGAGGTGCGCTATTTGTGATACCCTCTGAAGGGTCAAACAACTATTCCCTACCTGTGGTCAAACAAAATACTAGAGCAACACAACGTGAAAATCTTAATATGACCCCAGTTCTTCTTTACATTTTCTTCAAATGGACCCTAAATTACAAAGAGAGATGAACCAGAAGTCATAACTATTGTATTATTTTATTCTACATTCTCTATGCCACCATTGTGGTCTGTTACTCTGTGTGCAAAACTGGCCTCCTCTGTTGCAAAATGCTCAATTACAAGCAAATGAATGAAAGGACTGTTAACAGCAAACCATCCCATGGGTATTTAGTTAAAGGACACTTGCAATATTCAGCTAAAAAAAGTAAATGGGTTGGAAAATCCTCTGACAGCTGGATGACTCTCTTTACCGGCATCAGTCAGCTCTTGAGCTAATGAATCAAACTCTTGCAAGCTAAAGTACCTCATCAGGAGCACCAGCAGCACAGGTACGAGGTTGTTCTTTGTCAGAGGCTTGATGTGTGCACGTGGTGGGAATGAACTGACCACTTTGGACTCATTAGGCATCAGAAGTCCTCTCTGGAGAGCCAGGTCCATCTGGTTTCCCATCTCTGCCTCATTTCTGTACTTGGTTACGTGACTTCCCCTTGAGAACGTTTCCTCTGAATATTGTTCATAAATATTTCCAAGAAACCAACAAACTATTGTTTGGGGTTTTTTTCTGGATAGCTTTTCAGCGGGAAACTACTGTTGCTGGTCTCTGCAGCAGGTTGGGAGGGAGGGGGTTATTGTTTCTGCGTTTGGGCAGTTTGTTTGGATGGCTTTCGACTTTGTTGTCTTTCCCCTCCATTTTTGGCAGTCTGGGGAAGTGGGTGGTTCCCTGTATTGTTTTTCTGACCATTTGTGAATTATTTATACAGGCAGGCTTTTGTGGGGGTGAGGTTTTCTTTGGGTTTTGGTGTTTGTTTGTAGAGTTTGTTATATCTCAGGGCATTGTTTTTTTGTTATTCAGCTTTTGTTATTCTGAAGTTCAACTTACTCTTGGTGGTTTCCAAGTGGCTTCTGTGACTGGTAGCTTCTGTAGCTGTGCCTTGACAATGTGATTTAGAACCTAAGTGTGCTTTGCCCTTTGGTCCCAGGCTGCCCACTGCTCATGGAGAGCAGGGTTCAGACTTGCTTTGCTCCTTGAGAAAATCATGGAGCAAGTCCACATTTCTGGGCAGTGGAGGAAGAAGATGGTGACTGGCAATAGCCAGGACATGCTTGCAAAGGGTTCATTATGTGTGACCAACCTGATTGCCTTCTGAGAAGAGATGGCTGAATCTGTGGATGAGGGAAAGCATTGGATGTCGCTCATCTTGACTTTAGCCAGGCTTTTGACACAGTCTTCCCCAGCTTTCTTGTATCCAAGTTGGGATGTTACGGTCTGGATGCGTGGACTACTATATATGTGGAGAACCTGTCCTGATCATTGGGTCAAAGCATAGTGGTTAGTGGTTTGTACTCTACCTGAAGACTGGTTACAAGTGGGGTTACTCAAGAATTGTCCCTGGGACCTGTCCTGCTCCTGCTTTGGGAAGGAGGTTGACTAGAGACCTCCCGACATCTCTCTTAAGCTGAATCGTTGTGTTATTCAAACAAGCTGGTGTCAACGACACGTCCATGTCAAAAGCACACAGTGCAGACTGCCTATTAAATTTAGTGTTGTATAGAGGTCTAGTTGCCTTTCAGTTGAAAGAGTGGAGATAGACTTTGATTCTGCAGCTGGGTCTCATTGCAAGAACTGTGAGGACGGAAGATGCACTATGGACTATTTGTGTACTAGCATCCTCGTTATTTCCTGAAAATAATTCAGTGCACGCAAACTGCATACACACAGCACAGCATTTTTTGCTAGCTGAGAGAGCAGAGTTTTGTAGTTGTATCTAGACCCTGAGCAGGAGCGATAACCCTCTCAACAAATTTCCTGCCCTTGGACACAGTTAAAAGCTTCTGCTTCGATATGCGCAGGAGAGATGAAGCAAGAGCAGCCTTCAGCTGATTTCTAAGCGCTCATGGCCCATTGAGAAAAGCTTGGGGAGAATTTGGATCAGCTCCCAAGCAGAATTGCTGCCTTGAAGCAAATGGTCTGGAAAGGGATGAGTAGTGAGCCCACAGAGAGGTCACCTGAGACTTACATTAACATCACTCCTTGATTTTTAGATTCTACGCAAATTTTTGCATGGCTCCATGGTATCCAAATAGTGCCTCTGAGGTTAATTTACTGAAGTGCTGATGCTGTGAGGCATTAGAAAAACCAGACCAAACAAAAAACCCCAAACATGTTTCTCTTTGCTCTACAGCTCTATAACTCTACAGTTGCCTGGTGGTCACACTGGATATTTAGTCCACCTGCCTTAGCCAATTCCCAAAAAAGGCCACCCCCAGAAAGTTTTTTATCTCTAAAACATCCTTCCAAATAGGTTTCTTCCTTTTTTTTGTTCTTCCTCCTGCCCTCCTGAATGTAATGTGGATCTCCAGTGTAATAATCCAACTTAAAAAGATTGAACAAAGTTTACAACTGGTTGGAAAAATGGTGAAAACTTGAGTTTTCTGGATTTCTAGTTGAACAAGGTTTAAATTTGGAAGCTAAAGTATTGGGGTGGGGGTTTTACCTCATTCCTTTTCATTATTCCCTCATTCACTAGGGGTTATGAGATGGGGGGTGCTTCCTCCTACTTTGCTTTCTTCCCCCTCATCCTCCCAAATGCACCCTGAAGATCTGGTAGGTGAAGATCTGGAAGATGAAGATGTGGACTTAAAGAGTTTGGTTCCTGCGAGTTTGAAAGAAGCAGTACCACCTCTTGCCCCACCTTCATCCTTGAACTTCCAAGTACAGGAAAACTGGTCCTAGCCTTCTCAACAAAAGCCCTGACCTGAAGTATCAGGCTTAGTTAAACCTGCGCTGCTCTGAAGCTGGTTTATCAACTCTGTCAAAGGCCCCAGTTCCCCATTGAACTCCCCTGCTAGGTGGAGGCTGTTTTGAGTTTCTCAACAGCACCATAAGTGTGTGCTCCTAAAGCCAATATTACAGCCGGTCACAAGCTCTAACAGGAACCTTCTGGGCAATAAAGGTTGTTGGGTTCTTTTTTCCCTGCAGCAGTGATACTTTAGTTGATAAAACCACTTTTATCCACGTTTATCAGTCATAGAATGGATAAATGTGACATGGTGGGTTCTGCTGGGCTTTGGTAAATCACGGTTTCAGTGCTCCAGTTTTTATTCTTTACAGCTTTCAATTCATTTAGACTTGCCTTAGATGGTTTATCTTCTGACCATTTAACTTGTCTGAAGGTTGACATGGAGGTGTCTGATCCCCCCATCTGGGTTCTCTGTGCTGGCAGCAGGGGGAATTTAAACCTTAACATCTGCTTCGGTTCTTCATCTGAATGAAGCCTTTCTCGCTTCCAGCCTGAGGGGAGATGGTGAGGCTTTATTTAGCTGCAGCCTACTGAAACCTGCCAGTGAAAGATACTGAGTGAAAGAAAGTGCTTGTGCTCAAGGTTTGGGTTTCTTCACTGTTGAAATAGCTTTTTTTGTTATAAATGGTAAAAATTAAGGGATACTGTTTAATTTGTGTCCTTCTGGACTGATTGCCAAAGAAAACCGAGAATGTCTCCCCATCACAAGCAGAAGTTCTTACTGAACAGATTAATCACATTTTCATTTGATTGCATTTGTACCTGCACCTGCAATATCATATGTGATGAGGGGATTTCTAACCTAACGCTTTCTTAAAGGACCTGCATGAAAACAAAAAAAGAGGTCTGCTTCACCGTTGTCCTAAACAGGGAGAGGTGGTCTGTGTCTCCGTGGGTCAGAAGGGGACATCTGCTTTGAGCAGCACTGTCCTGGTTTTGCTGGGACAGAGCTTTCTCCTTTCTGTCCTGGTAGCGAGTGGGAGTTTTACTTTAGGTCTGTGCTGGGACTGATATGATAGCACACCAATATTGAAATTTTTCAATTTTTTGTTTTTTTTTCAGGTTTTTCTTCTTTTTTTTTTAATCTTCTCTCTGCACAAGAGAAAGGGGGGAAGTGAAAGCCCAGGACTTTCTGGGACAGGTGACCCAGGACAGACGATCCAGGTATGATCCAAGCTGATCAAAAAGATGTATTCTATCCCATAAATGTCACACTCATGATAAATTGGATGGTTTGCGGGGGACAACCCCTGCAACCCTCCCTTTCTTCAATCTCTTCTCTTTGATCCTTTTCCTTCTCCTTCCTGAGGCTCACTCCTCTTTTGTGGCATTTGAGTGGCTGCTGTTTGTGGTCTGAGTGTAAAGTTGATTGCTTTATTAGAGCTGTTCCTATTTTTGTTGCAGTTCATTGATAATATTATTATTTAAGTTTGGGTTGTTTTAATTACTAAATAGTCTTTATCTCGACTGATGAATTCTTTGCTTTTTCTCTCCTGATTCTGTTCCCCATCCCACCGAGGAGTGAGGGGGAGTTGAGCGACTGAACTGCATGGTGTTTAGCTGCTTGCCAGGTTAAACCACAACAAGGACCAAGGGATGAAGCTCTGTGTCCTCACTCCAGGAGAACTGACCTTGTAGCATGAGGGATTGCAATGAGCAACTTGCTGCTTCTGCCACATGGTGCAAGAAAGGGCTGAGGTAGCAAACCTTTCTTCTCAGGGTGGCTTTGCCTGTCCCTGCCTGACTGTGGTGGACCTGGAAGCTCAGGGATTTCGTTAATTGAAGAAAATGTGCAGTAGCACAGTGGCAGTAAAACTAATCTAAAGTTAAAATGTAGCACTAGTAAGAATCCCTTCATTTCTAAGGAGGCAGGATGGCTGCCTCTGCCTTGGAGAGCAGAGGAGGTGGCACTGCTACATTAAAGCTGTTTTTCTTGCATTATGTAGATGTTGAAGGCTTTACATTAAACCCAGTGTATTTTAACACTCTGCAGATACGTGTTCTTGTATATAACCTTAATAAATTCAAATATGAGGCCCGTATGACTGGGAAGAGTCCCCAGGATTGAAAAGCAGGGTTTGAAAACGAATTTATCAAAGATTGAAAAGAAGAGGCTAAGGGCTTGTGTGGGTCAGGACGTTGAGCCCTGTTCCCACCTTGCAAGCTGGGCTCCTTCCCATACCCATGCTGAGATTGCCCAGCTGGGAAGAGATGCTTACTTCTTGTTTCTCTGGTATTTATCAAGTTCAGTTTTTTGCTGTCCTAAAATACATTTTTAAGAAGTAAAAATGAACCTGCAGTTACTTCAGCACCTTCATGTAAAGATGTGGAGATATTATAAGCTGATTTCACTTCTGTCTCCTTAAAGGGAAAGAAATAGTCTGTGGTATAAATATGCAATTAAAAATAGTAGCAATTAGAGTGTCTCAAGGAAATTAAATAGGAGTTTGCTGTGAGGAAGAGCTGGTTTCCCTTTTGTCTGTGCTTCTAATTTGAAACACTTTGACGTCAGGATCTAATCTTAATAGTTGATGCTCAGCTTCTGGTTTTGACATGCAAGTTAAATGTCATGGAGCAGACATGGTGGAAACCACGGCGGAAACTCAAATCTGCTTCAGACCTTCACTGCATGTGGGTGGTGCAAGGCTATCAACGTCTGTAAACCCCTATAGACACGCAGCAATGAATGATTTTGCATGAATTGGCTTCATTTGTTCATGAGTGAAGGATAAAGATGTCTCTTATGCCTGTCAGTCTCTGTGTGCGTGCAAAGAAGAGCTGTCAGCAGATTAGGAAGGTGCTTTTCAAGCCCACCCATTCCAGTCATGGGTATTTCAGTATTGCAGGACACAGTGGAGGGTCTGAGCATCCATCTGCCCAAATCTACCTCCCTTTGCAGCTCAGTGCAAGCCAGCAGACTGATGGCAGTGCTCTTGGTGCAGCTCCGGATGGAGGGAAGAAGCTGAAGTGACAGGAGATGCCCAGCACAGCTCTCTGGAAAGCAAATCACACACGGGGAGCACTGTGACTTTGACACTTACCTCTGCTCTGCCCATCTCCAGCTTAGGAACAGGCTGTCAGGCTGTGTAGTAGCCTGCTCCCAGCGTCATAACTTGGAGTGGTGGAGCTTGGGAAAGTTTACACGAAAAGGCTGTTTTGAACTCTAAGGTACTTCAGTGAATGCAAATACTTTTAAAATGACCTCCCCAATCCAGACACCCAGCTGCAGCCCAGTTGCTCAATGTTGGTACTTGTGGCTGACTCAGTATTTGCCAACCATTCTCTTTATGTCATGCTCTTCTAGCTGATGTTTCAGAGCATGCCAATGCAGAGGTCACCACAAAGGAAATATTTCCATTCATTCTTCCCATGCCATGCTTTTGGAGCCAGCTGCTACTTTCGCACCAGTGCGTGTCTTGAGGCGCAGCCATTTGGGATGGGCAGAAGTAACAGCAAATGGAGGTTTCAAGCACCTGTGTTCCTCAGCTATACTGGCAGACATCCGATTCCTTGTGCCCACAGCCAGCTTCAGTCTCAAAACTGGAGTGCTTTAAGAATAGCACATTTTCTCCCTGCTCTCCATTATTTTTGACATATCCTAGTCACACCTCTCGTCTATTTTTGACATATTGTTAGTAAAACCAGAAGGCTAAGGGCTGGCTAGAGAGGCAGCAGCAGCAAGGCTCTGTCTGGAGGAGTGCTTTCCATTCAGGAATCAAAGCTCAGTGCAAAGCATGAAGGTGCTCAGAATTTTTGAGCACTCTCTCCCATCTGCAGTATGCAATTATACTGGGCACAAAGCAGGATCTTATGCCCCTGACACATCCCTTCCCCTCTGCAGCAGAGCCCTGTGAAGGACTAAAGAATTGCTGTTATCACTTGCATCTAGACATTTGGCTTTTTTGCATTGGTTGTTGTACACTCAGATCCTTTCTAACAACAGTAATGTTCAATGTGGGCTTCAGGTAGTTGGCTGTGTATGGATGACCCTGGGCGTGCATGTAGCTTTGCACACAAGTGGTTGGATGAATAGGAGCTGTACTACCTGGATCCCTCTTTGCCTGGGAAAACCCTGCATGAATTTTACTTACCTCTGAGCAGTGCAAATTAAGTTGAGTTTAAAAAGGATTGGGCATTGGAGTGAAGTTGGCTTCTCAGACAGCTATTTTAGTGTACCCATCCCCTACGCTGCGGGCAAACGAATGCTGACTCAACCCTCTGAGCAACCCATGTGTCCGTGACTGTTATCATCATCATCTTTTCCTAATGTTTGCTGTAACATCTGTGCTTGTCCTGTGATGAGATGGCAAAGTGCTCGGGGAAGGGTGTGCATTTCACCCAGAAGAGCTTCGTTACCCCAAACACCCTTTTCATTGCTCTCAAAGGGATTTTGGCTTCCATGGCTTATGTTGGATGACACTGTGGCTCAGGGGAACAGCTCTACCAACAGATACCGTGTGTCTGGGTTGAAGACAGCACCTGCAGCAGTGCTGAGCTCCAGTGCTGCTCCTCGCTGGCAAGAGGACTGCAGGTACTGTCCTGCACCCTCTTGGATGGAAGAAGAGGGTGTGCGGTGCTATGGTGGACTGAGAGGACACAGCAGAGCAAGCCAGCGGCAAACAGGTCACCATGCTGCGTCTCACTACCAATGGAGCCAAGGTGGGCTGCCAGCATTCCTCATCTGCGAGTCGTTTTGAGTATTGACAGTGCAATGTTGAAGCTCCTTCTGTGCGCGCAGAGGAGACGTGGGAACTGAGTAACCTCGCGTGTTCTTGTTTTCTCTGGTTGTCCTTATTTCTACTTGTAGGGTGGCCAGTCTTTACAAACAAATGTAGGAAGCAGGCCCCCAAGCTGAGTCACGCAGGGCGACCTCGAGCACGGGGAATGGCCCTGCGAGAAGACTGTCCTCGAATCCCCCCAGGAGCTGGGAATGAGCTCGTTCCCAGGGCTGCAGCCTGGGTGGGGGTGACAGAAGACAGCACAAACCCTCTGCCCTGAGCAAGCCTTCAGGCAGTGGGCTGACTAATCTTGGTGGCACACAGGGACAGACCCAGTTAA
Organism: Mesitornis unicolor; assembly: GCF_000695765.1. Taxonomy (NCBI): domain Eukaryota; kingdom Metazoa; phylum Chordata; class Aves; order Mesitornithiformes; family Mesitornithidae; genus Mesitornis; species Mesitornis unicolor. The sequence goes on along the minus strand of NW_010194244.1, from coordinate 43,751 downwards.
ACCAGGACATCTGGGCACGTCAGTGATTCCTCCAGTCACACTCCACTTGAGCTCTGTCCCTTCTCCAGTGCTCCTGAGGACTTTGCTCACAGCCTTGGAGATATTATGGTCCAGGCTTCTGTTTAAAGTAAGAAGAAGTGTGTCTATCTCCTGATGTCTTATTCTGTAGGGAGTTGTGTTTAACTGGTAGGCTAGAAAGCTTGGGAGGTTTTTTCTACTATAGGTCAAAAGGCAGTTGAGCACTGATTTTTTGTTTAAAGCAGTGATCTGCCTTTTGCATGGCATCAGACCAGCAAGTTTGAAAAAGCAACACAGTTTCAGACACAAGAGATGTCTATAAATGGGAGCCCAATCCTTGACACTACCACCCGTCTGCTTTTTGCTAGAGGCCTCCTGTGTCTCCACTCTGTGGCCTGTAAAGTGCAGAAGTGCCCCAGACGCTGCTTTTACCCATACTCGCACACTCTCTAACACTACTCGCTCCAAGACCACTTAGAATTTTTTCCCTAACTCTTCGTAATTCTCATACTCTGTGTGCATCTCCTCCAGACCTTTAGCTGAAAGCACAGCAACATCTCCTGGAACTGGGTGGCTATTGCAAGTTCCGCTGTCAAAGTGCCGTCCTTAAATCCTGATCAGTTCACTGAGTTCAAAAGACTCTGGATTCGTTTCTGCTGTGCAGGTACTGGCGATGGCACAGGGGTAGCATGTGTCCAACACATCTCCTCACCTTTGTGAGGAGGAGGAAAGGACCAGCTATCGGAAACTGCCTGATCATTATTCAGATGTCCCTCAGGAAAGTTTATCACACTTAATGATGAAAACTGCAATTCTGTAAGGACTACAACATTATTTCATGGGAACAAAGTTGATCAGACAGTTTTAGTTTGTGGCCGATTCTGGTATGCAGGTTGCCGTAGCGCTCGAGGCCTTCAACAGTCTTGAGACAAACGGTTGCAGCAGTTAGGAGTGAAAGCCAGGGCAGATGACCCAAGCTGGCCAATAGATTTATTCCATACCATAAATCCACATTCGCTGTAAACTGGGGAGTTTGCTAGGGATGGCCCTTCTTTCTCTCCCTCTTCCCGTCTCTTCATGTTCTTCCATGGCTGATATCTTGAGAGGGACTTGTTTACTGTCCTAACCCTGGGGCCCGTTCTCCCCCAGTGTTGGCTGTGTATAACTCTATGTACTTTAAATTATATTAATATTGGGTTTTATTATTACTATTTATTAAATACATTTCTGTTTCAATGCATGAAAGAGGCAAATGCAGAAGGGCAACGGTTGCCACCTCTGAGGAGATGTAAGAGACAGCAGCAGCGAGGTTGGGTAGGATTTGTCTCTCAACGGCATCTCCCCCTTTTTCAGTGGCTGCACATCATGGTACACCACCTTCGTACACACAAGTTCTTGGGGTAGAGCCGAGCTGGACAGCAGCCCAAGCCCACCTGTAGGTTCCTTCCCTTCTCCTTCTTACAGAAAAAGGCGCAAAACACTGGAAGGGGACTGCAGCTTGCATGGCTTAGAGGAAACTGTAAGTCCTGGTTGTCATATAAGACCCAGATATTAAAGTGGAGGACAGTGGGTGAAGAAAGTGGGGCATTATGAGGTGATCTCTGGCTTAGGAAGAACAATTTTTCCACTTGTATAGTGCATCTGTTGCTTTGCAGTATCTCCTGTCGTCATGGAAAACATCTTTTTTCCCTGGCATGGCTGGTCAGGGAAAGCTAAAGACTTTGTTCATACGCTTCATGGTATGGCTTCACCCATCATACATTGGTCACTGCTGGTTTTATGTGCAGTAAATGATCCAACTAACCCAGACAATCCTCACTTTCTCCCACCCTGATCTTATAAGAGAAGCTGTGTTGGCTGTGACAGCTCTTGTTGAAGATGTATATATTAAAAAGAAAACAAAAACTCACCAGAAACTAGAGATTTCCCCCACTGAATTAGACCAGCACTCCTTTTTTTTCAGCTGCCATGACTAGGACAAGGTCTCTCCAAAATAAAGGTGTCCAGTGGCAGCATCAGTGGGCAACATGTACAGAAGTTCCCGCCAATCCCCAGTGAATTGGGAGATAACAAATTCCTGAAGCAGGAGGTGCCAAACCCTTACACCACCTTTGCCATTTAGGGTTTTGTTGGACAACTTTGGCGGGTCTAGGCATGGAGGAGAGCAGCAGGTGGCCTCCATGGGACCACAGGCTGAGCTGGTTCAGGTGGCCGACCCAAGGAGGTGTTTTTGTGAGCTGGTGGCAAAGCCTGTGGCAGGCTGTGATGGTCTGATGACGGGATTCATCATGCTGTGAATGAGTAAATCCTTCTTCCTATGTTGTGTCTAAAGAATGGTGAAAACCATCACTGCTTTCTACCTTTCTGCAGCTTCTTTTTTTTCCTCTTTTTTTTTTTCTTCCAATAGAAAGAAAGGCAGCAAAACCAAATCGCTATTAATGGATATTTTAATTTTGCTTTTCTGCTGAAATTCCACTAAACACATGTTATCATAAAGGCATTGACCCAGCCTGGGTCCAGAAGCAAAAGGCTCCTTGAACAAGATTTCACAGCTTGAGTTTCTTGCTGATTTTGTGCCCACTGTGCCCTGAGCAGGAGAAAGGGAGGAGTGTGTCTTATTTAAGCATAGCTGTGCTCTTTTGGAGAGAGACATCTTTCCCCTTGTTCTAACAATAAACCGACAGGATCACACTGCAGAAAAATGCAAGAACTGGGAAAAAGAGAGAGAGGATGGCTGTGAATGTAGATTTCTTGTCTGGTGCCACACAAAGGCACTGCTTGTACTACAGCAAGCCCAGCAGCATTAGCAGCCAAATGATTTGTTTAATTTTAATGGCTGTCCTCATTGCATCTTGACTTGCTAATTAGTATTTTGAGTGCTTGTAAAATATTTTTGATGTGTTCCTTCGGCTTTCACACACGTCTCTAGCGCTATTGCTATTCCTTGTTCCTGCCCTGTGCCATCCCCTAAGTAACATTGTTTCTGCTTCCAGATGGGTTGAATTCTCCAAAGCAGGAGGAAAACACAATCTTTTTTGCTTATTCATGCACAGAGCGCTCTTATTTGCATGAGAAGAGCTCAGGCTGTGGAGCAGCACTCCCTAAAGGCTGGGGAAAAGGGAACCTATGCTCGCAGGCATGGAATAATGAGGCAAAACTGTAGATAAGCTGGATTTTTTTTATTCTGCAGCTACCCTGGGTTTTTATACCCTATTTGCAGCATTCAAACTGCTCTAAGCAGCTGATATGTGGAAATCCTGGGCTGGGAACACCACTGGCAATCGCGGTTGGATTTCACCAGGCAATTGCTTTGGTGACATATGCCGCAATTGGTGCGATGCAGAGGAGGATGTCCCAGATGACTGGATTCAAAAAATAGGCATGGATTTCTGAATGAGCACTGCCACCGGTGTGTCTCCATGTGGCGGGCTGCTGAATCTGGTACAGCAGTAACACCGGCAGGCACGGGCAAAGATGCAGTGATGGGAGGGGACCTGTTGGACCTGAATATTACCTGGAATTTGTTGAATTGCCCCTGTAAACAGATGAATTTTGTTTTATACTGACAGAGAACCTTAAATTATGGAGTTTTTGCAAGTAGTATCTGGCAGTTGTACAAAGGACTAAAATTCCCCCGTTTCCTGTAAGTATGCAGACAGTAACTACTAAAACCCATTTTCAGCAGTGGCAGTTTTCAAAGCACACAGTTATCCCCGTTGCTATTTACGAATGATGTTTGGGAGGTTCTGGAAATGAAAGAACAAATATATTTTTGTACAGGCACAATTCTGGATATTTAGTACACAAAGGCACCTCCCAAGTGTTTTCTGAGAACAAAAAGCCCTGGCTGTTTACAGATGACATGCAAAGAATAAGTGAGAGGTTTGAGCATGGCTGAACCGAGCAGATGCTGAGAATTCAAATAAATGGTCTCAAACCCTGCTTTTTTCCACAGGCTCCTCTTTGGAAGATGCAGAAACAAGGCACGTCGCAGGCTCATGCTGTCCATCAAAGCAGTGGTGAGAAGGAAACCTTGTCTCATTTCCGTTCTCCTGCCTTGCTCTTTGGAAATTGATTCTTCAAGTGCTATCATTGCTGAAAGCTTTTTAGTGTTTATGTTCCAGCTGTGATCTCATGGGCTTTGATGAGCTTTTTTTGAGCTGCAAGGAGGTTGTGTGAACAATGAAATGAAGATTATCGCTTGCATCTGTATGCCATGTACACTGGGATGTATCAATCCATGTGATGAATAACGCACATATCAGCACCTTTGGTTTTCCCAGCATTTTCATCTCTTGTGTAACCTCAGTGGGGTAAAGTCTGGCTTTCCAAATTTTCAAGGCTCTCCAGATGTATCTTCTGTACCAATGAAGTACTACAATGAAGAGCACAGGGTTTCTTCCAAAGCCAAGCTGGCCCCAAATCCCCGTGTTGCCAATATCTACATCCAAAAGAGCTGAACACAAAGTCACCTGTAAGGTATCCTGTACATCCCCCACCATCAGAGCTAATAAGATAATGCCCCCAATAGGCCATTCAAGGCTATAAAAAGTGGTTTTAAATCACAGAAACAAGTTTCAATATAAGCAGTGTATTTTTGCAAGCTTATTTTACTTTTCCTTGTTCATTAATTGGGAGTCTTTCACATCCTGTTCAGAAGCTGTTTGGGACATTTCTTTCCTTGCAGGCGAGGTCAGTGAGCCCACAGGAATACTTGGCTCAGACCTTACAGCAGGCAAACTAAGTAATTAAATGCTGTTTTAAGAAAAAAACAAAATCAGAGTAAAAATGCACCCTTCTTACAGGGGTGTTTCTGCACAGCTGATGTAGCGTATGTGGAGGCCCCTCAGTGGCGCTACAAAGCTTCCGCAGGGCTCATTAGGCTAGGCCTACCTCTCTGTTGTGTTTTCAACTTATGGAGGGAAGCTTCTTCAACCTCATGCTAACACCGACGTGGTAGAGATGTCTTCCTTCTTCTGAAACATAGTTCTGGCCTGCTAGAGGCTTCAGCTTTGCTATAGCGGTCATGGCGCCCTGAAGGGAGGGTGAATCAATGGTGACTGCTTTCTCTAACACATAGTTGTGCGTCAGTCTCTAACACAAAATAAATATCTTTGCTGTCAGATGTAAGACGTCATTTAATTTTTTCACTGTAGCTTGCTCTAGGGAGTCAGTTCCCACTGAATTGCCCACTAGAGAAAAAAGGAAGGAGAAGTGGTGGCTGTACTCTGCTGCCTTGAGATAACAGCAGAGTGGAATACTGAAAACCATAAATTTGCACCCTTACTGTAAAGGGTATTTTTTTTAACACAACTTGATTTGTTGAATACTACATCAGCTCCTAGCTTCACCTATTAATTTCTTAGGATACAGAAGTTGACTAAATTTGGTCCAACCTGATGCCACCTGGGTGGGAATGGGTGCCACATCCATCTCTGCCCTGCACAGAACAGGGACATCTCAGGGACAGATCCAAAGCAGGCATTGCTCTGTCTTTCATGGATGGCTTTGGGGATGTGTCTCTTTTTTTAGGTCCTCAGGCACAGTAAATAACCAAGAAGTAGGTTGTTACGAAAACCCTCAGAAGCTTGAGACAACACCTTTCTAAAATGAAAGGTCAAGTGGTGGTGAAATAATCCCGGGGACAGGCTCATCAGGCCAACGTCAGCTTTCTTGTGGGTAGAATTAACTGAGCTGTGGGTAGACAAAACCTTTGCCAGTGGTTGCATTTAGTTTGTGGACTTTTCTATAACTTGGTACCAGCAAAAGGAGGATTTCTGCACATCCTCTCCATTTGGGACATTTTCTTGGAGTAAAACCACTGTTTATCTGACTGACTCCAGGGAGTGGGTGCTCCCATGCACAACAGGTTGGGTCTACTGCCTGTGCCGGTGGTCACCAGTGTAATCAGGCTTCTTCAGGAAGGTACGCACATATTCACTGTGTGCTTTTTGAGCTGTCAGAGGATGGCTAGGCTAGCCTGAACCAAAACCTGTTCACTTGTCATCCGTTCTTTGGATCAGAAGACTGATTGCAAAAGTACGTAATAATGAAATAATAGAGACCTAAGGGGACTTGGAAGTCAACTGTTTGACAGCAGTGGTCTGCTTGCCCATTTTCTGACAGTTTCCCTGTCAGGCCTTATTATCCAATCACTTCCAAGTCTGAGGGATGACAAAATGGATTAGCACATCTAAGCTTGACAACGTTGAAAACAAACATCTTTCATCTGCTAAGTATCCCCTTTTGGAGCCATTCCCATCCTGATGGCTGCAAGGCCCTGCTGGAGGCCACGAGCTTTCTGCTGCTGCCTTCTGCAAAAGGGCCAACATCCAGTAACAGCATCCCAGAGCTGAGATGGGTACATGCCAGTCTGAGCTCTTACCCCAGTATTATCATCTCTGCTAGGTTTCTGCTCATGACCTTGAAACCCACAAGCTGTACAGCTGGAGATAAGCAGCTTGGAAGTGCTCTAGGGCTCACGTATTCCCAACCATGAAGACATGAATAACTCATAATGCTCTACAGTGCATTAATCAGCAAAGGATGTAGAGGCTGTTGGAGTCAGAGGGAAGATGCTCTATGGGCTTGAAGTGCTGTCAGATTTCATCCATGCTGCCTCTGAAGTCAACAGGAGCTGGCTTGTCATACTATCAGATTTTTCTTGCATTTGTCTTGAATGAACCCTGAAAAAAATGGTTTAGATATCCATCGATTTTGACACGGGAAAACTTGGTCTTGGAAAACAGCCACGTTCAGTGGATTTATAGTAAGATCTGAGCAGATCCACTGTATGTGTCGGTGGGTGATGTTTGTGAGGCTTCAAGAGGATGGCATGATCTCCAATGCTTTTCTTGCCGTTGCCCCTTCCACCACGTAGACTGCAATGATGTCAGTGCCCAGCAGCCTCTCTTGCTGTCAGGACTCCCTTGTTCTTTTAGTCTTTTGCATCTGTAAGTGCTTTTCAGCTGGGATTGCCATTTCTTCTGTTCAGACAGGTTGGGATTAGGAACTTGGTTAAGCACCTAAGAAGTATGTGTCAGTAGAAAGAGTAAACTTGCAAGCATTCATGTTTACTGCTTGCAAAATACAGTTTGGAAATTCATGTTTGGGCCATAGCATCTCAACGTGCAAACCAAGTAGTGGCACTTCTGCCAATGAGCTTCACTTTTGGTAAGGTGTGGTCTCTCCTAGCCAAGCCCGAGCTGCAAACCAGTCACACCTGAGATTTACACTGAAGGGGTCTGAAACAAAGAGCCAGGACCCTTGTCCTGTTCTCTCTGTGCAGGTGGTGTTTTTGAAGTGATTCAGGCTTAAACAAGAAAGCCTGCAGGCTACCAAAGTGTGCTTGCCCAAAGGGTTGTATCAGCACGGCTGAGTGGTGAATGAGTGAGGGCAAGACCAGCACAACCCACATCTTGGGCCGGAGTGTTGATCTGCCTGAGGGTAGACAAGCTCTACAGAGGCACCTGCACAGGCTGGATCGATGGGCTGAGGCCAATTGCATGAGGTTTAACAAGGCCAAGTGTTGGGTCCTGCACTGGGGTCACAACAACCCCACACAGCGCTACAGGCTTGGGGACGAGTGGCTGGAGAGCAGCCTGGAGGAGAAGGACCAGGGGGTGTTGGTCAACAGCCAGCTGAACATGAGCCAGCAGTGTGCCCAGGTGGCCGAGGAGGCCAAGAGCAACCTGGCTTGTATCAGGAATAGTGTAGCCAGCAGGAGCAGGGAAGTTATCCTTCCCCTGTACTCAACACTGGTGAGGCTGCACCTTGAATCCTGTGTTCAGTTTTGGGCCCCTCACTACAAAAAGGATCACAGAGGCACTGGAGTTTGTCCAGAGAAGGGCAACAAAGCTGGTGAAGGGTCTGGAGAACAAGAATTATGAGGAGCTGCTGAGGGAGCTGGGGTTGTTTACTCTGGAGAAAAGGAGGCTGAGGGGAAATTTTATTGCCTTCTACAACTACCTGAAAGGAGGAGGATGCTCTCTTCCCCTGGTAGCTATAGTGATAGGTCAAGGGGAAATGGCCTCAAGTTGCACCAGGGGAGGTTTAGGTTGGGTATCAAGAGGAATTTCTTCACTGTAAGGGTTGTCAAGCACTGGAACAGGCTGGGCCGGGGGGGGGGGGGCACTGGAACAGGCTGCCCAGGGAGGTGGTGGAGTCACCATCCCTGGAGGTGTTTAAAAGACGAGCAGATGTCGTGCTTAGGGACATGGTCTAGTGGAGGACTTAGGGCTGGTTTGATGGTCTGACTCAATGATCTTAAAGGTCTTTTCCAATCAAAACCATGCTATGATCCTGTGATTCTGTGATCTGCCAAAGGTCCACCAGGTAGAGGCTTTACACCACGAGCTGGTGTAGCAACTAGATTTGTCATGTTGGAACTTGAATTACTTTATTGCCAATCGACTTCTGTTAATAATTGCAACTATAAATGCATATGAAGACCCAACCCCCCCAACAGAGCCCAAAGACGAGCCACCAGTTAGAAGACAAATTTGTGTAAAATGAGACTGATTGTCAGTTGAGGTGACATCTCTGTGTTTGCTGTGCTGCTCTCTGTTCCCTGTAGACAAGTGGACAAATTCAGCTTATTTGCAGCAGCCTGCATCTCCTACCAGGGGCACGCTCTCCATCCTGCACAAAGCACCCCAAGCAAATGGAGCTTAGACCCTCGGTAATTCGGTGTAGGTCAGCAAGAGGTCAGCACCTGCAGCTCTATGAATAGAGATCGGGAGCATGAGCGCAGTCAAGTTTGTTAACATGCTGATGGTCGCCACATCTCATGTTTCTGCTGTGGCCTGGGGCGTGTTTGCAGGCTCATGAGCTGCAACACAAGTAATTCACCACAGGGTGCTCGGGCTGTTTCTGATACCCAGCTCTGTACGTGTGGTGCCAGAGCATCCCTGCACACTGGCAGTTGTCGGGGTGGAAATGCAGTGCTTGTTAAAGGGCTGGATTTGACTCTTGTGGCAAAGTCTCACGTCCTCCCCCACTGCCACTGCAGATATGCCAATACCATCTTGCAAAGACAAAGTCATCCAGATGATGACTAGCACTTGCCCATGCTAACGCTTCTCAATAGTGCCATCCACAGCTCCTCAGCGGGGATCAAACATCACAGAAGATGCATTGCGACCCACTTGAACAATCAGGTTTGTTCCAGCACTGTCAGTAATAGTAATTTTTCTAGACAGAATTGACATTATGAGTTGTTGGTTAATTTGCTGCTTTCTTAACATCATTGATCCTATAGCTACTTTCTTAAGCAGCAGTACCTGAATATAAACTACACAGCGGTAAAATTATAACCCCATTTGGATGCAGATCACAGCTTTCTTATCTCCAGACTTTCAGTCCCATCAAGAGTTTCAGGGTTACTCATGCAAAAACAGCTTGTCTGCTTGAGTGAGCAGATGAAGGCTGTTCATCAGCATCGCATGCAGAAGCGCAAGCGCTCACTGTCATGAGCAGGGGAGCAGGTTAGGAAAATCTGTCTTTTCAGAGCCGTACAAGCCCCTCCCACAGGGAGATCCTCCTGGAGCTCAGAGCAATGAGGGTGGGCTCACGCATTAGCCCCGTCTCCCATTGACAGCACTGGCTTGGCTGCGTCAGACCCTCACCCTGCTCCAACAAGACAGAGCCAAAAGATGCCCAGATTTGCTGCTTTTTTCATACAGTCATCCGGAAAATTAACAGCCAGTTTAGCATTTTAAGGAGGACATTCAAATCATGCAAGTTTTAATGCTTGTAGTAGCCAGACCATGCAGGTGAGCCATCAAGATGCTGGTTCTACACTCAGTGGGTTTCAGTTTCTCTTTAAAAGTCCCTTCTCCACAATTTGGGCAGCTATATTTGATTGTAACTGCTGCCTTTCCCTTCCCAGCCTTACAGAAAGGCGACCTGTCCCTACACAGGCTTGACAAAGCTTCTGAACAAAATATTAAGAGAAATGGGTAAAAAGTGCAGGAATATCCCTCACAGGTGGAGCAGCCATGCAAAAATCAGGGAGCGTGAATAGTAAACCTGAACAGTGAGAAACAAGCCAAGAGCCCTTGTCGTGAAGCCAATGCGGCAGAAAGCAGAGCTATAACATAGCAAAGGTTTTTTTTCCTTGAAGATTTTGTCTTGCTCTCCAAGGGAGAGCACCTTATGGTGACAAGTCACAAGTAGAGGTTAAGGAGACTATTAAGCTTGGCCACTAATGTCCACTTGAGGAATAATAAAAAAAACACCTTTAAAACCAAATTATTTCATCTAAATATCACAGTCCAGCCTTTATTCTTTCCCTGGGGCTTGGTTAAATAAATGCTTTTCTCTGGGTGAAAAAATGAACAGCAAAATCTGTCAGCCAGAAATAATTTCCAGTGGGCAAACCACTGAGTGGCCATAGTGAAACATTCCCAGATACTCAGGTAAACTTTTTTTTGCTTATTAAAGTCTGCTTTTGATACAAATAACCCCCTCCTCATCTATACCTGTATGGTTTTATGTACACCTGCACAGAGATATATTTATATATGAATAGAGGACAATTTATTCCTAAAATTTAAAGCAGCTTTTAAATGGTGGGTTGATATGTAAATATTCATCTCACAGGCTCACACCCAAGCCTGAATTATCAGGGCTGCTCCCACTGGTGTTGATATGGATACTGAAATGCACCTGGCTTGCAACTGGCGCTGGACCTATCAGATGGCACACAAGGGATGTACAGATCTTGGTCTATACATTTCAAAGTCACTCTAGCTAAGTCATGATTCCTTGGGAGCTGAGAAGGGGGAGAATAAGATTTCTACTCCAAAGGTACATGCCCAGAGCACCAGGCCTTTAATTATGCAAAAAACTGGAGCCAGCTTCCTCCTGCCTCTTCAGATAAGGGGTTTCACCAAGAGATTACCGCGAGCAGAATTTGGCACCTGGCTCTGTTGGCACCAAGGGGCTTTTTGTTTTTTTGCCTACGCAAACTCCTGCCATGGTAATTTGTGCTTATCTGAGGATCCACCCAAGTGGATCTAGTTGCCATGTCAGCAGATTAGGGCCTACAAAAGACCAGCAACCCTGGGCAGAAATTCAACATCTCCCAAAGCCTGTGAGCTGAATCGTAAGGATGCTTATTTGTCCTCTTCATCCCGCGTGGGAAATGTTGGCTCAGTCCCCATTTCGCTCCAGTCCCTCCGACTCTGGGAGCTGTAAAGGCCGTGAGCAAGCCTTCCTCCTCCCAAGCTGAGTGCTGCTGGAGGTGGTATTACTGAAAAACAAGCTGGTTATGTGTGTGTGAGTGATACCTGGGCTGTGGCAAACTGTGAAAACCATCAGAAATTCAGCAGGCTCTCTCATGCCGACTTGGGAGTCTCAGAATAACTTTCACTGTGTGATAATTAGGCAAAAACACAGCCTTATTTTCCTCCTTTGCAATGTTGTAGTGGCTGGTTGTAGCAGGGCAGATCTGCCTCCAGACACAGCTCCTGCTCTTGAACAGTTTCATACCCAGAGAACTGAATTTAGCTGAAATCAGACCTACAAAAAGTGTTTTTTAAGTTCCTATGGATATAGTGAATCACTGCACTCACATGAAACGTGCAGAATGTCTTTGGAGACTTTGGGAGAAGCAAACCCTAGTAGTAGAAACTTGGGTGGAGGCTTTGGAAGTTGCCTCGGTGTTGGGTTACTGCTGCTAATTGAAGTGAACGCTAAAGCTAATACAGACTTCAAGGGGAGCAGTTACCCCAGGGGTAAATCTTGAAGATAACTAGGATACTTTCTCAGTACTTCAGTGTTTACAGGGAGGAAAGACTTCATAGCTGCGTATTTACTGTGACTGTACAGGAGGGAGAGTGACATCTGAAGAAACATATGCAGGCTTTCTTCTCCAAAAAGAAAATTGGATCGAGACAAAAATGACCTAAATAAACATTGGAAGATCATAGGAAACTATTCCTTGGAGGCAGAGAGAAGGAATATATACATGCAGATAAGGGTTGCATGCAAAGTTGAGCGTTGTTCTTTGGGAAATTTCAGTGCATCAAAGGAGCCTGATATCAGTCCTGGAATAACATCAGAAGAAGAGTCTGAGAAGTAGAGGGGGTGAAAGAAATTTGTCTGGCCGGGAGAAGGTACAATGGACCCTCCAGTGTTAAATACTGAGGTGGTTTCTGGCTTTTCCATATTTTGCTCACTGGGCTTAAGAGAGCATGACTTCCCTCTGCATAGATGCTTGTGACTGACAGAGAGAGGAACGTGTAGCCTTTGTGGTGGGGCCAGGAAATCTGACAAGAATTCATTGGGTCTCTATGGGCTCAATTACAAGCATCGACTAAGGCAGCTATGCTTGTATCTGGTCTATCCCCATATTGGAATGGTCCGCTGCCGTCAGCCCGCTGTGTTGGCTCTCAGGCGTGATGACAGACCCCTTGGCACAAAAACTCAGCACTGGGGAGAAATGAGGGTATCGATGGGGCTTCTCCAGCTGGCATGACCTCCTAATTCCCTGGGGAAGAGGTGCAGGAGTGAGGCAGGGAATGAGTACTCAGGGTGAAGCTCTGGGCTGTAAATACACATTGCAGATGGGGAAGCGTTCCACATTTTTGCACCTGGGAGTGCATATGGTCTATTTTAAGTTTCTAAATTAATATTTTAGCTGCTTTGCAGCTGAAACATTAGGTTTTGTGGACATTCTTAACCATCAAGATACCAGGTGGTATCTGCGGGCTCTGCGTGGTTTGCTTGAGATGCCAGGTAGAAAAGCAGCCCTGAACCTGAGCAATGAAATCCCAAATGCAGCTACAGCGGACAAGGGAATTGGTTGTCTACCACGTCTGAGCTGGTTGTGGAGATACGGGAAAACACTGGACCCACAGGGTGTTTGCCCTATGATCAGTCTGTATATGTGCCCTGGGCCCTGCAAGGAACAGGAGACAACAGAAATTGTCATAAACCCAGAGAACAAATTAGGAAGGAAAAAAGCATTCAAGCAAGTAAGTGATGGAATTTAGGAATACTTCAAGAATATGTACACTACGGAGCACTGATCTCAGAGCACAATTGAAAAGGATATCACAACATGTCAGTTTGGGGACAGAATTTAGGGTTTATTGTAAAGAAGGAAGAAAAATCTGGGGCAAAATTTGCTTGCTCCTTCCCACCTTCATTTTTTACTGCAGGTAAACCAGGTTACAAGAGGGAAGGTGGACCTTCTGAAATTATTGCAGACCATTAATGAACTGCTGGAAGCTGGCGATCCACTTACGGCTGAATTTTGGCAGAAAAGGGACGGCCTCACGAGAAAACTGCTGGTCATGAGCACATTTCCGTGTTAAAAAAGTGCAAGAACTAAACATGGCTTCAAGACAGGCCTGGGTTAAATATATCATCTGTAGTGGCACTGGTGTGCTTTCTATGTGAATGAATTTACGCTGCGAGTTACAAAGAGTGAATTAGCTTTTAAAAATAGACTGGTGCACCTGAATTCAGCTCTCTTGCTTTTCCCCCTTGGCTCGGCTGGATGCTAATGGCACGTCAGGCGGTGGCTTGTTCGCGTGTGCTGGCCCCGTCAGTCCAAGAGGGCTTGGAGTAATCACTGAGCTGTATTTGGAGCTTCAGGTTCCTCCAGTTCTCATGCCCGAGCCTGACAGCACCGCTCTGTTCACATACTTCAGGTGAGTCACTCGGTCGTGAGTTACCCTGCAGTGGGCAGGCAGCCTGGATTCAAAAAACTGGAGGCAGAGAGCAAAATCTGCCCTGCGTGGCTTTTTCTTCCGTAGTGGCAATGACCTTTCACCCCTAAATTCTGTTTGCATGCTGATGTGCTGTGATATCCTTTTCAATAATGGTCTGAGGGCAGTGCTCGCTAGCATACATCCTCTTCAGGTGTGCAGAAAAAAACAACATCTCAAAGAGTCTGCATGGCCCTTTTTCTAGGCAACTGCAGCTCCTGCTTGACCAACCCAAGCCAATGAGTATTTCTCTAAAAATCTCCATCTCTTTCTTCAATTCCATCACTTGTGCTGGCATAGCTAATATTTAAGAATGTTTAGGAATACCTCTGGCAGTGGGAGAAAGCTGTCCCAGCTGGAAGACCATGTTCAGCCTTGAGATGTTCCTTCAGGTAACTGCTGCCTATTAAACACTGAGAAAAACAGGCTTACCTTGAGCACAGAGTGTACTGAGAGACGCTCCAGGACACTCTACTTATCTGGCCAGAATCTGTTGACCACAAGCTCAAAGAGAAAGGACATTTTTCTCAGGCCAAGGAGATGTTACGCTAGAGAGAATCCCTGCAAGGACCAGCTTGGACCCCAGAGGTGTGTTGGGGTTTTAAGCATCGCTTGCCTCCTTTTCCCTTCCCAGCTTCATTTGTGGCAGCTGCTTACAAGAGTCCCACAGCATCTGAGTCTGCCAGGGCATTCCCAGATACGTCTCACAGCAAAGCCTTCAAAAGGCTTCAAAAGGCAAGAAATGGGAGATTTAGATAGCTTTTACAGCCTGAAAGACCAGCTGAGCGTGTTGTGATGCTCTGTATTTCGGGGCTGTATTGGGCTGACACGTCGCATGGGCTCATCATGCTAAAGAAAACAGTAAAAGTCTGCAGCTGGAGTTACTGCCCCAGGAGAAAGCTGCAAAACTGCATTTGCTGCGAGGCGGGAAGATGCCCGGAGGGAGGCAGGTGCTTCTGCGCTTCCCTAGGGGAAATTGTCCTGTCCCTCTTGATCCAAGGGATGGTCCCAGGGCTGTGGGAACCGGTGGTCATCCTTCCAGGGGATGCTGCCGCTCGTGGATGGTTTTTAAGGTGCTTTGGAAATAACACTTTGCAGCCTAGAACTCTCAGTCTGCCAAGAAAATACTCAGACAGCCGCGTGAATTATTTTTGGACAGATACTGCCCTGCTGGATTTATCTGCTGTTGTTTCCCCATCGCCTTATTGTGCTTTTATATACTGTCTCTGTGTTTGTGTGCTACCTCCACCCAGCCCTGCATGGGCAGAAAGCGACTGCTGCAATGGCATGCGGCCCAGCCTCGAGTCTTACGGTTCCCTGGTCCATGCAGACCGTACCCATATGGACAGCCAGAGCAGGGATGGCATCAGGGAGGATGCCAAAGAGGAGGCAAACCTTGCCATGAGTGATTGCAATGGGGAGATACAGGCAAGGAGGAGGAAAACCTTTCCAGGTGCTATAGAGTAAGATGGAATAGCTTGGGGATGCACCGCAGCACGGGAAGATGGGCTGTACATCAGCATCCCACTGGCAGAGCTGTGGGCACTGGACGGACCAGCACCAGCACCGGCTTTGGCACCGGCACAGCAGGCTGTGTCAGGCCAGGGGCCATCGCCCCAATCTCTGTGCAGCAGCACGGGTGCAACCGTCCACGTGCACAGCAAAAGTACGGCTCCTGCCTCCAAGTGCTCTCGCAGATCGGGGGCGGCTCGGCCTCTTTCCTGGGAAATGGCATTTACAAAAATAGAAAGCTGGAAATACCGCCGCACGGCAGCTAAATATAAACCTCACCGGCAGCCGAGCCACAGCGCTCGCTCCAGAAACAAAGGCAACAGAAGGGGCCGGCCGGCTCCCCACCCCTGTGGGATGTGGGATGGAGGGAGAGGTGGCTGGAGACTTTGCCGGGAGGACGTCAGCTGCAAGCGTGAGACGCACAAGCTGGGGAGTTGTTCAGAGATGAAACCCTGGCTCAGTGTGAGGAAATGAACTATGAAATGTCTCGTCTTTCCACTAAAATCATGTTTTCTTCCCTAATGCTTATACGATATGATTAGAAGTACCAGTTGGTTTTTTCCCCCAGGACTGGCGTGTGTGTAGTAAAACATGAACTTTTCGCTGCAATAGACTATTTTTTTTTGCCAGTCCTGATGTCAGGAAGCAGCACTGCATCCCAGAGGAAGGGTGGCTCTGGCTTCACATGGTAAATGCTGGCTGATGCACCCCAGGATTTGCCGGGGCCAGGACGCTGCTGCGGCCGGGTCTGCTTACCAGGGAAATGGGACACGTGCACGGTTGGGCTGCTTTCCTATAGGGCTGATAATTTTATCATCCTCAGAGATGCTTGGCATTTTCCCCCCAATTAAAACTTGCTTATGGTTGCATGTTTGCCAAATGCTGACTCTGAGGGCTAGTTCCCTAAAGGCACAGAAGTGGAGGAGGATGGGTGCAGTGTGACCCCCCAAAGATGCCAGTGATGAAGTTTGGGCTCACCATGCTTGCTGGCCATCAGCAGTGACATCTCCTTGAGCAAGATCCACCTTGGTATCACACTGCAGGAGGGAATTTGGGTCAGTTACAGGAAGCTTTAGGGTTGCAAAGTCAGTCCCAGAATTCAAGCTGCCTCTGCATCTTGATCTTCCTGTCATCCTGGGCTTGATCTTCTTGTGGATAAGTTTTAAAACAGTCTTTTATTATAGGTGTCAGTACTATTTTTTTCCATTTGGTAAATGGGGAGTCACTCAGTAGTCCTTCTTATCCTTCTCATCAGCATGTTACTTTATATGGCATTAATCAGTGTCCAGATGCAGCAATGAATACAGAAGTTTTGCCTTCGGGGTGTTTCACCAAAATATCAAGATGATGCACAAGCATTAGTGAGCTGTAAGCGTTGTAATCCTATATAATTAGATGAGGAAATTAGACAGGGGTGATACTGCTCCCTTTTGCAGCCAGAGATCTAAGGAACAGAGATTAAGGCCATTAAGTATCTATTAATTTCCAGTGCTTAGTTTCAGATAATGAGAGCTTAACTTTTTAATTTGATTTGGTTTAATTGCTCATGCCTACCAATTCAACTGCACTTCACTGGTTCAACCTGCTGTGGAAGCAATAGCTAAACCAAAAACTCTCCATACCTTGAAGCAAACCTCATTTTAGGGGGCTGAACTGGGATCTACAAATGAGAATGGACCTGTTCATGGCTTGTACACGGTCTCGCTGCTTTGGGATGCAACGTGGTTCTTCTCAAGAGCCCTTAAGTCCATTTTGAACTAAAGTCATCACAGTGATAAAGCCCTGTACCTCCTTTTTTTTTCATCTCCAAGACAAATGACGTGCATTAGGCAATGTGAAGATAGCTACAAGTCAAGGTCTCTTCGTCGGGGCTCAGCACACCTCTCCAGCTCAGCGTTTCTGTGATGGGGAGTTGGGCTCCAGCTGAGTGTTGCTGCTCTCAGTACTTGGCACCTCAGCCCAGCAAACTGGCAAAAACATGTATTTTTTTTCATAGGATTGTTTTTCTGCCAATATTTTCAAATCTTGTTGGATTTTTCGACACCTCTCCAGCTCTGATGGCTTTCTGTTGGATGTCCTGTACCCTTCTCAGATGGTGGCTGCTCTGGGATTTGTGTGCAGTTTTGCTTGGCTCTGTTATTGCTTCTGGTCCAAAAGATTCCCTGTCCACTCCAAACCACCTCACAATGTCCCAGTGGGGCAAATGCCACTTTTTTCCCCCTTTCCTTCCATCAAACTTGCCTGACACAACAACCATGCAAGGGCGTGGGACACGGGTGACTTGCAAGGCGAGCAGGGATAGTTTTTTGCGGTAAACTGGAGCAGAAGTAAAACAAATTATCCCAAACCCCAGCCCCCACCCAAATTAAGTGTAGCTACAGACATCTCCAACTGGATTTGACTTCTGAGCCTTGGACTCACCTCTGCTGGTGATGTGCATTGCTTTGATACACATCCTTCTACAGCCCTACGTGTATATATAAACCCTGTTCTTTAATGCCTCCCACAGCAGCAAGCTGCTTCACTTTTCCCAGAGTCTCCAGATGGTGCTGAAGTCTTCAGAGCTTTGGGGGTTTATTTGTTTGTTTATTTTTAGATAACTTCCCACACTTGGGCCCTAATCAGGATGCCTCAGCCTTTCCATTTACCAAACAATCTCGCTTTTAGCTCGGTTTTTGTCCTCGCTGACGGCCCCCTTCCCAAGCGGGTCTGCGATGAATCGTCATGGTTTATTATTAGTGGTGGTGCTGAAGTTCATTTTCTAAATCTCTGTTATTCTTCCCCTTCCCAGAATAAGTTGCAATTTCCTCTGTGTTGTGATCTCAGTCATTTGCTTACCTCCATGCTGGATCAAGACCAAGTTTTCTGAGGAGGTCTGGCTATTAAAAAATAGAACCACTGATCTCATGTGCTGCTGGAAGAGTACTGCATAAATACATATACTTCTCCTTCTTTTTGGGGTCCTTGGTTTTTGTTTGTCTGTTTGTGTATTTTCTCAAAAAAACCCCGTAACCGCATATTGTTGAATCTCATTTTGGGTCTCTGGGAATAGGCTGATCCCACCTGTGCGCTTGGGGTGAGCTGGGATGGGTCTGCATCCCAACCCTGACCCCAGCTGCTGTGCAGCCACGCTAAGTGAAGCTGAGGGAAAAAAAAGTTTTCCTCAAAGCTTCCTGTTCTATCAGGTGCCCTCTGGGTTTGTGATGGATCTTCATTTTTCCTCCTGAGCTGTTAAGAGGTAGGAAGGCACAACCCCTCATCTTTTAGTATTCTGATTTGTCTTGCTGAAGCTATATTCCCAATTTTTTGCACCTGCCCCATTAGAGTTTTTGCCACCCTTTCAGTTACATCCCACCCTATGGGATATAGCACTGATAATATATCATAATAAGCATCTCTGTTGCATGTCATCCCCCACATTTTCTCAAAGGTTGTTTCTGCAGAGACAGGTAACAGCCAGTTCCTCCTGTTAGCCTTGGATTTACTTGCACAATTTTTGGCTTGCAAGCTGACCTGCAGTTTATACTGGTCCTAC
Organism: Mesitornis unicolor; assembly: GCF_000695765.1. Classification (NCBI taxonomy): domain Eukaryota; kingdom Metazoa; phylum Chordata; class Aves; order Mesitornithiformes; family Mesitornithidae; genus Mesitornis; species Mesitornis unicolor. The sequence continues at coordinate 24,968 of NW_010194244.1, read as the reverse complement.
TTTAATATTATTCTTACCGGTGCTGCTAATTTGAGGGAAGGTAGCCACCCACACACAGTAAGCTGATTTCTGCTCACTATTTGCAATGCTCATGGTTCCCAGTCCAAACCAGCACAACATGCCGATGACCATTGGATAACCATGGGATGTCTGTGCCTCTGGGAGGCCTCCAAGGATGAAAACCATCACTTCAGGGATTCTTGGGCTGTATCGAGCCCTCCTTGGGGCCCCAGCACCCAGAGGACCCTGGCTCTGGGCTGGGTGGTGCTGGGTGACTGAGGACACTCAAGCAGCAGCACAGTTTGCCCAGGGAGGCTGTGCCATCTCCATCCTCAAAGATTTCCCAGACCCAACTGGTTCAAGCCCTGAGCAGCCTGTCTGAGCCCAGAGCTGACCAGCTCTGAGCAAGAGGTTGGGCAGGGACCTCCTGAGGGCCCTCCAGCCTGAGTGGTTGTGTTATGCCACAGATCTGTTACCTGGCCAGTCTGACAGGTGATGGACAGAAGTTAAAGCCTTCACATGGAAAGGACTCAGAAGTTGTCTGATTTTTACAGTTCATGGGGTGACTCCTACAAGTGGTGCAACCTTCCCTGCAGCCTCCAGCAACACCCTGCAGTGCAGGCTTCAGCCCCCAGCTGTCCTTAGCCTCCGTTTCTCTCAAATGAGATAAAGAAGCCCTAGAGAATTAGGTTGTTTTCCCCAGTTTTGTTCTTTAATGAACACCCATGGAGAGAGAATTGGATGGGTGCTGCAGAAGAAGGGCAGTAGCAGAAAGGAGTCCATCCACTGTTCTGCTCTGCTCTGCTTTTCTGTTGGATTTGTTCAAAGTTTTAGGTCTTCTCCTCAGCACTTATCCTGGGGTGCCCAAGCTGCCCTACATTTGCATCAGGACTTTCCTCTCATATTCCTAAAAGCTTGTGATTATGTGGAGCAGGAGAGGAATCTTTCTTTGACGTGTGCCGACAAAACTCATCTCCCTGCAGCCAGCAACAGAAGCTGCAACGCCTGCACAGCACAAACCCCCTTCCTCCACCCCAGTTCTCCCTTCTACCAACCCACCACAACAACATGATTTAAGCAAATAAGAAATGCTGAAAAGACCCATCCCTGCAGACTCACAACAAAGGCAAGAAAAATGCCGGGCTAATTATTATCTTCCTTTCCTTACGCAGGCCTTTCTGTGAGGCTCTAGCAATTAAAGAAGATGCTGGGGAACAAGCTAGACAGGAATTAGTCTGTCTTGGGGAAATTACCACCCAGAGGTTTTCGGGGGGTTTTTTTGTGCTGTGTAAATTCCCCTTGCTCAGCTTAAACTCTTTCAACCAAATGTATTACTCTGACAACCCATTTTAATATCTGCTTTTAAAAAAATACACTTTAAAAATGTTTCCAGCTAGCTCTGATCCTAGCCGGTGTTTCTCCTCGTGGTCTGGGAACCAGACTGCTGGACATGGGTGCTCTCCTGACCCTCCTTCTCAGCCCCCCCCGCCAACCTCCCTTGCTAGTCACGCAGAGTTCCAACCCAGACATACACGCCAGAAGGGTGACTTGCTTGCCTGGTTATTCACTTACCCCAGTTGTTGGCCTTCCTGGGGAAACAAACCCATCATCCCAACATAACATCCACACTGTATGAAGCAGCCTGTGTGCGGGAACTGTTTTCTCTTGCTCCCACCATGGTGAAAAAGGTCTGTGTGTGGAGTGCTCCAAGCACCCGCGCACACCTCTGGCAGCAGGACAGGCCAGCTGAGCGTTGGCAGCCCTGGCGTTACCCCTGCAGTGTTATCCAATGCCTGTGCTTCCATTTCCATGAGAACCGGGTTTGATCAGATGGCGAGGAATAGGGCCGCCTGTCTAAGGACCCATTTTGTGCTGTCTGATTCCTATAGCAGCTCCTTCACAACTCTTTTCTAGGAGGGCTCCACCAGTGCCCAGCCTGGCTGGGACCTGGATGCCCAACATCACGCAGGGTATCCCAGAGCTAGGGCAAGTGCCTTATTCAGTGCTCATACCTACAGGACTACACATCTCTGCTGGAAATATTTTGCCTGAGAGGTCCTAGAAGTTGTGTTTATCTTTTCATGGCCGTGTAATTTGGTGGCATTTCACTGAGAGTGACTGTTGGGTTCAAAGCCTGCTTTCCCTTGGACCTGACTGGTAAGCCAAAGGTTACAGCACAGAATTTGTACCTGGATGTGCAATGCTGCAGGCTGGACAGAGCTGCTTCCCCCTGGTCTCAGTGTCATTTGCACCTGCTTAAATGATACTCTGTTCCTCTTTCATATTTTTTTCCTGCCTTGACACTTAATTAACTCTGTGCTTGTGTTTCATCTAACACCATCAATTAAAATAACAAACAACGCTAGACCCAAGATCACCCCTTGAACAAATCCATGAGTAACCTCCTTCCACCTTGACGCTTCCCTTGATATGTGCAGCACGTGATTTCTTTCCTAAACAGTTTCTCATCTATTACACGATCTCATCTCCAGACCCACACTTCCAGTAATTACCATTGCTCTCTGTTTGGTAATTTTGCCTGAGCAACAGCTGGGTCAGAGCATCAGCTGAGCCCATCCCTTCTTACGACAGTGGTGACTATAAATGCCTAACTAGTAGCTACCTGGTTTTCAGGAAAACAAGCAATATACTTTAAATGCTGGAGTTAAGTGACTCAATACTTTCCCTCTTCTTTAAATCTGTTTTTTTCAGTAAGTTAAATTTTCCTGGGAGAACGACCACTTTCTCTTTCACTATTTTCTGTAGAGTGTACCGCATTTCTAAGGACAGCAAGTGTTTCTAGTCTCTCTTGGCCCCTTCTTCCGTATGATGGTCTATTCTTTATGTCATTTTATGTTCTTTTATATTAAATATGATCTTTTATGGCTAGTTTCAAGCCGGATTTTTCCCTCTGGCTATTTTTTCTATGCTTTCAAAAGATGCATGTGCGACTCTAAGAGGTCGATCGCAGGGGTCTCTGCAGGTGGGCAGCCGGGATCACCACCATGCTGGGTTCAGCTGCCTGACACGGCGGATGTATTTGTGTATCATATTAGGGGGAATTAAATGGGAAAGAGAGAGGGCTGGGGTGGGTCTGGAGAAAGCCATGGCGGAGGTAGAGGACACCACAGTGTGTAATACACGCAGACAGCAGAGACGAGCACGCTGGCCGGCTGAAAGACTCTTTTGTGGTGTTTTGCTGTAACGCTTGGCAGGGCTGCCCTTGCTTCATACCCTGCCTCCCTTGCTGAGACACTGGCGTGGAAAAAATCAGCTGCGGAGGAGCTAGATAGTAGGGAGGGATTTAAACACCCCAAAGTCTTGTTCTTGTGTTTTCTAATAGATGGAGAAGTGGGCAACAATCGGTGCACTGAACCCTCTACCAGTCAGCCTAATTAAGTCATGTAATGCTATTAATAAGCTGAGCCTCTGGGGAATGCCAAAATCATGTTCTCTTTCACTCCGTTATTTAAAAGTCCATCATGATGGAAAATCTCACCCACCAACTTGGTGGTTGTCCTGGTTTTGCTGGGACTGAACCACAGAATTCCCTTTTCCTGTTTCAGCAGAGCTGCGTTTCTGAGAGCACTGCAGGGTTCGATTTAGTGAACACAAGTTGCTGTTAGAGCTTTAGCTGAGGTGGAGCTATTTTCCTCACAGCAGCTAGTGAGAGTTTTGGTTTGGACTTGCTGGGAATACTACTAATAATGCGCCAGTGTTTATATTATCTCTAGGCTTGTTTTTCAGTCTTTCGCCTGCAACTTGTGTTTGTAGTTTCTTTGGGGTTTTGATTTTTTTTTTTAGTCTTTTCAGTCTCTCTGCACAAGAGAAAGGGAGAGAAGTGAAACCCTGGGATGCTCTGGGACAGGTGACCCAGGACAGATAATCCAGGTGTAATCCAAGCGGACCAATAAGGATGTATTCTACCCCATAACCATCACATTCACCATAAATTGGGAAAGGTGCAGACCACCCCCTCTCTTCTTCCTTCCTTCCCTTCCTGGTGGCAGCCCATATCAGTTCCTGAGGCTCACCCCTCCCTTGTCTTGTTCTCATTGCTGTATGGCCAGTGGCTGCTGCTTGTGAGCTGAGTATAACATTGACTGCTTCATTAAAATAGTTCCTATTTTTATTGCAATTCATTAGTAGTATTATTATTTCAGTTCGGTTTATTTTAATTATTAAATAGTCTTTATCTCCTCTGATCAGTTCATTACTTCCACTCTCCCAAGTCTCTCCCCCACCCCACTGGGGATGGGGGCAGTGAGCGAGCAGCTTCGTGGTGTTTCGCTGCTTGCCAGGCTAAACCACAGCAGTGGTGATATGGCAAAATGGTTGCATCCAACCAGCTCCCAGAAGAGACGCTCACCTGTCATGAAGAGGGGGACACCAGAGCAAAGATGTCCTGAACTGACTGTCCTGAGGCTGGGCTTGCTGGGAGCACATTTGCAAGAGAGGATGGGGAGGGCAGGCTGGGCCTCGGGTCCACAAAAGGATCCGGTACCCCTTGCCTGCGGAAATCAGTGGCATGGGCACACAAACACCTTTGGCTGCATTTATTTTCCATGATTTTCAATGCGTCCGTCTGTGGGAATACAAAATTACTCCAGCAAAGTCCCTTGCAGACCTCTCAATTAATGAGAAAAAACCCGAGTTCTTGTGGCCTCTATAGCTCAGGGCACAGAATTTCACCTCGCAAGACAGCGTGGCTCTGGGGAAGGGACAAAAACCGCATCCCCCACCAAGGATGGGGTGTGGAGGGGGGTGTGTGTTCCAGCCTCCAGGCAGGAGGGTGAGGGCAGGCCAGTTCTCCACAGCCCTTTGCCAGTTATTTTGGGAGATTCAGGACTGAACCTGCGGGCCCCTCTGAGCCCAACTCTGGTTCTCAGACTGAACCATCACTTCTTTAGCCTCACCCCAGGCTAGCATTTTTGCAGTATCCCTTCAGCGTTCGAGAAGGGAGGACTGCCAGCGCAGGAGGTGCTGCTTACAGGGTTACTTTTCCCTGTCCTTTTCTCTGTGAGAAGCAGGCAGGAGAGTGCGAGGCGAGTTTTGCCAAGCTCTGGCTTTCCCAGAAGATGAAGGCTCCAGCTTAGCGGTCTGTAAGCGCCCTCTGGTGCAAACGCTGCCTTCAACCAGCTCTGCCGGCACATTGATCCAGAAAACATCCCCCGTGGGTGTTCATTTGGGTGTTTCAGAGGGGGAAAAGAGGGGTAAGAGCCACTCTGCACCAGGAAGACAGCGCTTTCCAAGAGACAGAGCCTCTTCTGCAGGTTGGGCATTGGCACAGCGCTCGTCGGACCTTGCTTCAAATTGCACCAAGATTTTGGTGGTAAATGGGATTGGCCTGGTGGAATTGAGATGCCCAGTTGGTACCAGGATTAGGACACAGAAAGGCATAGATGGCTCTTTGGAGACCACCTGGGCACCCTGGCACCCCAGCACCCGGGCAGTAGCAGGAAGGCTGGAAAGAAAGGGAAGTTTCCAGACAGCAGGGAAAGATCAATTTGAGGGTAATTAAAGGATGGGGTGCTACATATAAAACATAGGCCAGGGGGCAGCAAACAAAGGTAAAAAAATTGCTGGCAAGCTGCTGAAGAGTGAAAGGGGGGGAAAAAGCCTTGAAAAAGATGACACGAGCCATTCAGGTTTGGCAAACTGAGCTTGATGGCCCGACAAGAAACAGTAGGAGAAGCCTGTAGGTAGGTGGGGGTGCAAAGAATGATTAACGAGCCGCTAAACCATGAGGGTAATAAATTGTGTCAGGTGCAGAGAACGCAGCACACAGCGTGCAGCTGATCAGCAGTCAGAGCGCTCGTTATATTCACCCCAGCAGATAGGCTCAGTCCAGTCTGCGAAGGTAGCGGCTGAGTCCAGGGTTCCTCAGGAGCATCTGAGAAATGAGAGAAAGAAAATGGAAAAGAGATTGACCCCCTGGGATACTCTGAATAGGAGGGGCAGCTGCAGCTCTTTTTGAGGAGCTGGGAAACCCTAGTTGGTCACAGTTATCCTCATTTCTGCACAGGAGTTAATTGCCAGTGTGGCAAGCTGCTGTTGGTTCTCTGCAATCCCGGCCAGCGTTGCCTCACTTGCTGGGTTTCTGCTGTAGCTGGAGGTGCTGAGGCAGGATCTGCACCAGGGATGTGCCAAATTTCTCCCAGTCCTGCAGAACCAGGGCATGCCGAGGTGTTGATGCAGCAACGCAAAAGGCAGTGAGAAAAGTGTTGAGAAAGCAAAAGAGGAGGGAGATGAAGAAAAGCACACGTCTCTTAACAGAAGGGATGGAAAGGGCTGAAGTGTGATTTATCAACGAGGTGATTCAAATGAAAGTAGAATAGGAATAAGGAGAGTAGAGGTGAAAAGCTATTTGCTTTGAGAACGTTCAGTTAGTGGGGCCTGGACTTACCTTGGCTTATTTGCTTAGGCTAATGACTTAAGGAAGTTTTAAACTATTGGGTTATAATGGAGGACTGAAACATCCCTGGGGGACTAGAGGAGATTAACAGTAAACCCATTTATATAAAGCAGGACTTGCAGGCTTATTAATAGAGTTTAGATGGCTGGGACAACCTATTAATCACCTAATTCCTGCAGACCTGCAATACTAGTAGGATGATTAATAAATTCATACAGGCTCTTTATTAGGAAAAAAACAAGTTTTAAATTAAACAAAAGAGCTGTGTTGTTTTGCTGACCCAGAAAAGAGAAAGATTAAGATCACTTGGCTTTAGTAATGTTATTGATATTTCAATGTTGTGTCCAAGCAAAAGATCCTGTGGAAAAACCTTGCCCAGCTTGAGAACGGGTTACAGGAAGAGACCATGCCTTTCTTCGAGTGATTTCTAAACAAAACCCTGTGCCGTGGGGATGCTGAGGGCCATTTTGTAGGGGACAGGATCCTGCTTAGGATGCGGTATGGAAGCAACACACCTTCACCTGGTCCCTGCTTGCTGGGCAGTGCTGCCAGGACGACATCACTGCCACACAGCCGTGCCTTGGCAAGCAGGGACACATCACAGACCGACACGCCAGCGTCCTCTGCTCGCCCGGCTGCCCCACACTGAGATGGCACACGGCTCAGCACAGTGGCATCGGGGACTGCAGCGGGAGGAGCCCGCTGCCCAAACACTGGCACACGCTGCTGCTTGCTCAGCATGGAGAAGGGAAAGTTGCAGCAGTCACTAATTTTTGGCAGCTGCCTGCCGTAGCACGTGTTTCATGGCCACCTCTTGCTCACGCAGCTCCTTTTTATGCGTCTGACAAGGCTTCTTGCTTTTGACCGCTGGTTTTTTTTCCACATAAAACGTTCTGTGTGCGTTGCAGATGGTCAGGCTGAATACAGGGCAGCTGGGGTGACGGTGCCAGGAACGCCGCAAGGAAACGCAGTCTGCATAAACCACGTGCATTTATGTAACCAGGCACCGAGTCTCGCCGTCAAATCCATGCCAAAACATCACTTTGCTTTTCTGTCATTCTTTACTCGGTGGGGAAGCTTCAGCGCAAATATCTCCCCGAAGAGAGAAGAGACTTGAAACAATAATCTACTGGAAAATGATACACTTAAGATTTTGAAACCTACCTTCTGTTGGTCAAGGGTGACCGGTAAAACAAATCCAACTGTCCTTGGCAAATAAAGCCTGAAAAAAACCTGAAAAAGATGGCAAGATGTAGCCTGTAAAATCTTCTGGATCGAAATAAGGGATGAATTCGCAAAGGTGTCAGGGCCAGATGTCTCACAAACACTTAGAGCAGAGTAATGTGCGAATACTTTGGGCACAGCACCAGGACACTATGGATTTAGGAATGTTAATGCGCTACCACTCTGAACTGGGAAGTCTCTCCCCATCTTTACTGAGTGCCTGGCACAAAAGAGGCCCAGGTCTGTGCGCTGTTGACTTGACACAGAAATACTTCAGTGGAAAGTAAAGGCACAGCGCAGCTGGCTCAGAACTTATTTAACATCCCTTTGTTTACACTGTAATACACAGGGGACAAACAGTGCAATGATACTATTTATTCTTCTAACGTTTTCCTCAGAAATAAAGAACCACAACATAAGGACGTTGGAAAAATGCCTATGTCATCATTTCTCAGTGGGACGCGTGGCAGAAATCAAAGCCTCCGGACACAGTTTCTCCAACTCAGCTTCTGAAGACTGGGTAAGCAGTGCTCAGTGTACAGAAAAGGAGACTCAAGTTATGCTCCTCTTTCTGTGCCTAGGAAAAATGAAAGATGAAAAGCCAAGCATCAGTCACACAGCAAACTGCAAAATGGCAGTATTTCCCAGAAACTGAAGCAAAAGCAAAAGAATTTGCTTCTGGGGTTAAGCTTGTGTCACTTGAATATAAATTCTGCAATGCGTAGCATTTGTTACAGCCTTCTTCACACAAAACCCGCTCTTTTCCACCACACACTCACACTGGGGCTGAAGTATTCAGCAGCTTATAACAAGGACAATTTACCTAGCAGTATGTAACCTAGCAAAGTGTAAGATTTACTTTCTGGAATAAGCAGTAGAGTACATGGAATATCAATGTTAAGCTCCCAGCATGTCAGGACTCAGCACACAGGTACCCTTTTAAGGCAGTATGGCATCAAACCAAAATAAAATTACGTTTTTCCTCCATAAGAGGAGAAAGAGCGAGAATTTTTCTTTGCCTTTCTGCATAACCGAAGCCTCCAGCCCCACGATCTCCCCTTGCTGTATGGGGGAAAAAAGCAACCATTTTGTTCCCGACTGCATCAGAACAGAAACAGCCTCACGCACAGCGTGTCCAGTTACCCTAACACATCCGTACGGTGGTGACCCGTCCGAGCTCAGCCGGTGTAGGATCAGGCCAGGATAAGCCTGAAAATAAAAACTGCCAGAAGCAAGCCTTTCTGAGCCGGTATTAGCTGCCAAATCTCTCACCTCAGTGAACCGCAGCTCACGCGTGAGGAGCTAGTAGTAAGAAACGGGCCTGTTCTGATGTACAGCAGTGAGAAATACCACCAATAAAGAGATTTTTAAGAAAAAGCACCGTGGAAGGGACAATATAAAAGTTGCTCAGCTGCTCTGAGTGGCTTCCTGGATGAGCGAGGCTGCCACGGGCTCAGCGTGGCCCCCCCGAGTGATCGTGCTAGCAACAAAGCCAATAGAAAACGCTTTCTCCATTGCTCGAGGGGGCCACACAGAGCTGTGGGTGACAGCACCCCCTTCCCCAAGTCTGTTGGCAAAACCGGGAGGGGTTGGCGTGTGCTGCAAGCCCAGGAACACCCCGAGAGGGCTGAAGTCTGCCTCCCTCACCCAGACGGGGCGCCTGCAAAACCCTCGCAGGGTCAGCACCCAAACGCAGAGCCCAACATCACACAGGGCGTGAGGGCCTGCCCTGGGCGCTCCCTGCCAGACCACGCTGCTCCTCAACGGATTTGGCCAAACTCCGCAACCATAAAAGAAAAATCCACTCTAGTCATAGGGACAGTAGAGCTTCAACACCCTTTCATTTCCAGGTTGGTTTTTTGGATTCTCTCCCATTCTTATACCCATGGAACAAAAAAGCTCTTGTGCTTCAAATTTTGCCTGTGTGGTACTTGGCCACACAAATGTCACATAGACATTTTTGTGTTCAAGAAGCTCTAAGTTTAACCTGAAGAAGATTTCTGTGTGAAAGACATGGAAAATTCCTGTAGAAGAAACTAAAAGTCAGGTTTTTTTCCTCTTAACTTCCTCCTAGCTGAAGCACCTCTTGGGCAACCAGTTTAACTAGCAGAAGCTATGTAAAAAAAATTAAAAATCCTAGAAATTACAATGCGTTTAGAAAGCTGCTTGCTGTGTGAAGCAGGTAACAGCTCGTGTCCACTTGTAGCATAGGTGACATACGCTGGTGACAGATAAAAACATGCCCCGCTGTCGTGCTCCTCTTCAGAGAGCTTTAAGCACTAACATCACAGTGAAGCACTAAAAGCTATTTCAGACAGGAAACCCGTGGAGAGAGGGAGAGTCACCGTTTAGACAACTTCATCACGCCGGGATGCAGGCACAAGGCACCTTGGGTTCTTGGACAGCCGTCCAACGCTGTGTGTGGAACAAGAGCCTGGCGGTGCTTCTGGAGGGCGACCCGTAGCGTGGTGTGCATTCAGCTACAAAGGAAACGCTACCCTGGGTCAGCTCTTCCAGGTGTGGTTGATCCAGTCAAAACCTGCCTCCACGTGAAGAGCTGGCCTCAACTCAGAGGCCCCTCACTTCTAGCCTATACTTTGTTCTAGCAGCCTCTGGTATTGCTATAGTCAAGTTTTTCCTCTGCAGAGAAAAAAATAAAATAAGGTATCGCTGTGGAAAAGTCTCTTTTCCAAGAGGAGGGGAAAGAAGGTAACTGTTGAGAAATGTAACCTAGGAGATAGCACGAATGCTTCTGACAGCGTAAAGACAAAGACACTCTGTAAACTACAAAGCCCTTAACTTAGTCTCGGTACTCCTGCCAGACACCCTTAAGCTTTGCCTTCAGTCAGTATTTACAATACGGGTAAGGATGTGTTTATTCTGTTACGTACCTGAACAGATACAAAGGAGAGACCAGCTTTGGAAACATCTCACAAGTACATTTATTAGTCAGGAGCAGTCTGTCTCACAAGCGTGACCCGTTTCACACTTTAAGTGGCATTTCATTACAGTGCAGCTGCACAAGCCTCCATTCTCCCTGAACAGATGCTCCACGTGTGAAGGCAGACTCCAGCACACTACTTATTTACATACATCAGTTCCTGGATTTGTTTAGGTTTGAGGACAGTAGTTCAAGAAAAGTCCCTTTGTCTTAATCATTTGAAAAGCTTCTTTCTTTTCTTTCTCCACTGTTTATTGTCCGCATCTTCAGAATCGTCAGGAGGATCTGGCAGCACAAAGCCATCAGTCATTTTATAGTAGACTACTGTGGAATCTGACTCAACTATGGCCAAGGTAACTGACAGCGGGGTGTCCGGATCGTCTTGGGGGAGAGACGCTTTCTCCAAGATTTCTCTTATCCTAGAAGAAGAAACAAATCAGTCAGGAAGAAGTCCACAACCACCTAATGATGGCAAAAAGGTGGAAGTGCACCCTTACTGTATTTATTCAGCCTGGTTTATTCTGCAAATTTGTTTTCACTAAAGAAACTGGAATCTCTGTTCTAATAAAAATCCAAAGTTGTACAATCAAGGAACAAAGAATCTTGTAAAAATATACTGTTGCATACACTTCTGCTGGAAAAGGCTCGGCACATGTCCCTGTGCTCTGCTTAGGTGTACTACTGTGCACATGCCTCGACCATTCTTCAACTACCACAAGGCATGGCAATCTCTAATGGCCTTGTTTTCAACACATTAAAAAAAATCTAACTGAATAATTCAATTAGAGAACAAAATAATTAAGACTTGTTCCATTTGTAGAGATAAGTCTTCAAGTCTCTCTCTGTGCTACAGTTCTCTGCCAGCCTGCGGAAGACCCAGAAACCAAAGCCAGGTTTCTCTACCTCCCTGTCTAGACTAGAAGCCACAAAACTAATGTTGTTCTTCAAGACAGTCAGCATAAATAACGTCTTCCTTAAAACTTCAAGACAAAGTTATGCAATTTTTCCTGTTCAGCTTACTTTAAGAATAACATGCCCGTTACTTTTCAGTTCAGAGCTGAGGACAACGCTGATTCCTGGAGTCCTTGCGTAGTGCCCAGGGGCAGAATAGCAACACTCCCCATAGCAAGCATTCCCCCAGGGACCTTCGTCCTTCACCTAAAGCTCAGGTGCAAGAGGGCTCATCTGGGATTGCCAGGACAGGTTATGCTCTGGGAAGAGGTCAGCTATGGAGTGGGGAAAATCACCCCTCACTTCACGTGCCCCTGCCATCTCATTCACCAGAAAACATGTATTTCTGAAGCTGGGCACTGTAGTTGAAAATAAGGCTCTTTCTAAATGCACCGGCTTTCAAACTCTAGTCATCATCTTCCTTCCAAACCTCTTTGATCCCTTAATAAAAGCCAAATGAAAAGCGGCAGAGAAAAGCAGCAGCCCGGAAAGCCTATGCTATTAAGACCATGACCCCCTTAAGTATCCATCTGTGTTCTCAACTGTTAATAATTCAGCTTGGCTAAATTCAGTAGTGCCTTTTCTTTTACTTTCACTGGCCCATATATAATGCAAGGCAATACAATACAGTTATTTAGACATTACATGCAACAGAGCTATTAAGGCTGTGAGAAGCCACGCTCTGGTCCTCCCGCTATCAGCACACTTCATAGCGAGAGAACAAGCAAGCAGAGAGATACTGTACTGGCCACTGGCAGAAGGCAGGCACCTGCAAAAGGCTCCTGTTTCACAAGCAGCGTGACATTAACTCCTCTGCTCCCTGCCACCTTGGCACTGCTCTGCCTGCACGTTTACTTGGCAGCTGCCCCAGCCCGAGGGCCTTGCCGTGGGTGTTAAGGAGGGCGCAGACGCAAGCCTGCCTGCCAAAGCTGCAGGCAATTCACGGTGCTCTGCCACAAAAAAGAAATGCATCCTGCTATAAGCAATGCCTCAAATCAGTGAAAGCTCTGCCTAGGGAGAGCTTTTGTGTGCCTGCTGGAGCTGCCCAGTAAGGACCGCGTGAATCGCACGTGTATGAGCAGGCACCAGGGCTGCAGTAAGCAAGGACAACTGAGCTCAGTGTCAAAGGCACAGCACTGAAACACCGAATCTCCGTGCTGGTGCTGGGCCCCCTTCTGTTCTTGTCACTTCCAGCCCCTCTCCAGGGGTACCTCCAGCACCACAATGTCTTGCCACAACTCTGGAGGGTGACAAGGGCCTGGGAAAGGATCCCAGACATGGTACACATGCATGGAGAAGACCCTACCTGTGACACCTCGGTAGCTCATATCTGGACAGAGCTCGTAATAAGTTGTCACGGGTGAGGCCAGGCTACTGGCAGAGACTCAGGAAAGGACTCTCCATGGCTTTTAGGAAGCTGTGGATGTCAATCTCTCTCCTTAGAGCATGAAACAGAAATAACAATAAAAAGCCAAATAAAAGGGCACAGCTACCTGAGATATTTTGGGACCCAAAGAAACCAAACGTGTGTTGAGTGTGCACAGTCCCATATCTGGAAGCAGATTCAGGCAGGGGCCTGTATTCACCCATCAGCCAGGGCAGAAGTTCCTGCATATTTTCTTTAGTAACTGTCACCATTTCTCTTCCTACTCTATTAGGGATGTAGATGTAACAGTGAGGCCCTAGATCCAGATTTCCCGTCACTCATGACTTCTTCTCATACTGTCAAGTACAGACATTTGAATCTTTATTTCCCCCTATTTACCACTTAAGCTGAGAAGACACATCGTGATCACAGAAATGGCCAGGTCCTGACAACAGATTAATGAGATTCCTTTGCATCACTGACTTACTTTTCAGGAGACTGAGTTTCAGGCTTCATGTAAAGAGCACAAAGACATGCCATTGCCTCAGGGGGATCTGCTAAAGATGCTGTCCACAGAGCCCAATGCTTCCCACTGCACCTGGGCAATCGGCTGCTGTCACCATAAAGAGCTACAACTGCAAGATTCTCCTCTTGCCCCTTGTCTCAACACAGGCAGCCCCAAAACAAGAGCTCTCATTCATCCATACCGCAGCTAGCCACAATGCAAGGCAGCACATCTGCAGATTAGTGGGAGGGTATCTTTGGAAAGAATAAGCTTTGGAATTCAGGATGTCTGTATCGGATGCCTGTGTTTCCTCTCCTCCCCTGAAGGCATCACTGTCAGCCTCTGCACCCAGCACCTTCACAAAGTTTCTCTGCAGCAGCGGACATTTCAAAGGCGCTGGAGAACATCTGGGTTTGGGCTGCTTTCACTGCACTTGCTACCTGCCATGAACAGAAAGATGAAATATTGCAGGAAAGATACATAGTTTTTAAATCATTTTGATGTATCTAACACTGTCTATGGGGGGGGGGGGAAGGCAAAAAGTGTTCTCGGCCTTCTGCAATTCAGAGGAATGCAAGTTTGACCTCCTACACAAAGCCAGAAGCCGTTTTTACAAGGGATACAGCCCTCTCCGCTGTCCAACTCCACACAGAAAAAGAGGACAATTTTCCATCTTTCTCCCATCTTAGTACTTTTTATGAACAAAACATTTTTGTACTAGGTAGGACTTCAACACTCATCAGAAACCTGTACCATCTTTCCTAATGATCTGCTTCTAACAAAACAACATTGCCCTTTTCGCTGCAGGGAAAGAAACTGGTATACGACTGATGAACTTCAAGCGACTGCAGCTTGGTGTTTTAACTGCCTAAAAACTAAAAGAGAACAGAATAATAAAGGACAGATAGCATGAGGAGCAATTTTGTGATGAACAAAAGTGTACTTCAGTGATAGAGCCCATGCAAGTATCTCTGAGAAGCAGCAGAAACACTGAAAGCCCAGGGTAGTTTTATGGAGGTTGCATAGTGCTCCATTGAGCTGAAATGGAACCACTGCCTTCCTCACCATAAAAGCCAGAGGCTTTCAATCTGCCCTTTATACGTGGATGAATAATTCATTGCAGGCTTGGCCAGCCCAAACAGCTCCCTCCCCTCCATGCGAGGCAGGGCTGGAGACGACACAAGTTGGTCTCTGTGCCGCTGCAGGGATCCTTACTCCGTGCATCGGAGCGGGCCGCCATAGTGGACTTGTTCAGATAGGCCCCATGACAAGAGAACTAAGGCAGAGGAAACCTCCAGTAAAGCACAGTACCTTGAATTTATGGCTCACCATCAGGAATGCTGCTCCAGACACTGCTGTCTGCCCTGCAGTGGGATTAACTTAGTGCCTTGAAATATATGGGAAGCAGCACATGGTGGAGAGAGAAGGTGTAAATGGACACTACTATTTCTTGGGATTTGTTTCCACACTAAAGGAACATGGTATACGAGAATAAACTTCTTTTTTTTTTAATACAATGGAAAAAAATAAAACCAAAGAAAACACCACATGTCTCAGTGGTCAGGAAAATAAACTGCACCCTCAAGGAATATAAAGTCCTTTTTTCCATGGAAGTTGAAATATAAAATGAGACAAAAGGGAGGAATCAGAATTCAGGAAAGCTTTACAAGATACACCAACTACAGTATGTTCAATCACAGCACTGCATAGCCAACTCAGCTGTATGAGCCACGCCAATCACTTTTAAACTACTAATAAAGACTTGGCATTAAGAAGACATTAATTGCATTTACAATGTGTGATTTACTGTACGAGTAAATACGAATAATGCTTAGAGCAGAAGAGCGACTGACAAAACTGAAGAGGATGCAAGATAAGGAGCGTCACACTTCCAGTGCACTTAAAATAGCAGTGCTGCTTACAAGCACAATCACTTCAGATTCGAGGAAGACCTACTTCACAGGTTACAGGTTTAAAAGAGAATAAATTGCTTCCAGTCCTCAGATTTGCTTCTGAAGATGCTTCTCAGCTTTAAAACAAAACACTACGTATTCTTTTTACAATATTAGGTTACCATTTTAACAAAATAACCCTTTCCCTCTTAGCCTAAAACAAACATCGGGGTCTCCATAACCTCATGTAACTGAATTCATCCTTCATTTCCAACACTTGCACACAAAACCCAAACAGGGCCATGACACACCATTTAATCTGACTGTTTATTAGTAACACTTTGCTTAGACAATGTTATTTGCCTAGGACAGACAGCATGTAATTCCATTAGATCCATTTCTGCCCAACTACCTGTATTTAACTGCTTCATCATTCATTGCACTGACAATTACGTACTTGGTGTGCACCAAGGTGTCATCTGCCACAGCAAACAGCAAACACATCCCAGCCACTGGACGTACGAACTCCTGCACGTAGGAATCGCTGCTAAATTCAAAGGCGTACAGACACAAGGTTCACCAAACCTCAGCCAGCGGCGTGTGGTTGAGAGCGCGGTCCAAGCCAGACAGAAGTTACTTCTTCTTCTCCAGGTCTTCACTCACAGAAGATTCATCAATCTTCTTTTTCAGAGCATGCACGCACAGCATGAAGCCACTTCTCAGACTGCACAAAGCTGCCATTTGCATCGGTGGCCACTCTGCTCCAGACCCCGTCATTTTGTGATGCAGCGAGTTACTGTGCAGCCTTACACTGGCAGGGCAGGGGGGTCAGCTTCCATCAAGCTGCTTGAGGAAGCGGACGGTGAGCTTAGGAAGCAGAACAACTTTCACCTTAAGCAGTTAACTGTCATGGACATGATGAAATCTTCTAACAGGTTAAAAAACATTGGACTTCTTTTTTTTTTTTTTTGGTAGGGCACTCATATTTATCATTTCCTTAAGTGTCTTGCTGGTAACTTCCACAGCAACTTTACTACGGCCTTTTAAGGACACACATCTCAGTGTCAGCCAAGCAGGAATCTTCCTGAGACATTTGGGAAAGCAGAGCTTGGCTGAAGCAGCTCTGAGAGGAAAACCACCCTGCAGCCCCCACCCAGGCCTCGCAGGTTAAGCGAGGAAATGCTGCCCAGGAATGCTGCTGTTTGCTTGCTGCTTTTGCAGCGAGCACATTTGCAGGCCCAGCAACGAGGACAGAACAATTTCACCTCCCCAGCCCCCTCCCATGGCTTACTTTCAACATTAAGCAAGCATTCACCTGCACACTGCATTCACTTGCGCTCACACCTCACCTTGTACCTTTAGTAGGTAACTAAAAAACCCAGAGCACTGCTTTGAACAAAATGGCAATATAGCCACATACGAAAGCTTCCCTGTCTCCCTATAACTTGGTAAGCCAATTGAAAAATATCATTTAAGACATCAGATACCTAACAAGCCTCCTGCTATCAACAATCACAACAACAGACTATTAATGACTGTCAGAACAAACAGGCAGTTTGTCCGAATACTGTTTCCAGTTCCTTCCGCAGGACGCCTTTTTAAGAGCCTCCTTCTGTGCTCCGTAGCTTTGAGCTACAGTTATTGTCTATACCCCGTTCTTTGCCTACTGTTCCAGCAGAGGAGCCGAGGAGTAGATGCTGTCCTCTCTCTACAAAGACAGAGCAGGCCTCTCCTATGAGCGGTGCCCTGCTAATGAAATGCCAAGCACACACATGCACATTCAGTAACACAAATACAAGCATATATGATCTTCCTGCCTCACAACAGCTACAGGTATCAAACACACATAGGCTTTAATGGACTCACCCAGCACTACAGCCTGGTATTCAGCTCACTCTCATGAAAATAGGCTCTATATAGTTGCTCTGTAGCAAAGCCTAGTCACAAACTGTACTTTTAGTCAATGTGACGCATTCACTTTTTGCTTCTCTAACACGCATCCTTCCCGTAATGGATTCCATCCGCGGCGGTGCCAGATGCAGAGCAAACAGTATCACCACAGTACAAACAAGTTCAGAGGCTCCGAGTGAAAAGCTCCAATGAGACAGTGAAAGATAGGACATGCATGCAGCGCGATGTCTGACTGTCATTAAAAGCCAATTAGAACGTACTTGCTGGCACTGATGCAACGCCACGAATCAAAGTTTCCAACCTAAGTAGAAACTACATTAACTACATTTAACTCCATTAAACAAGCACAACTCCTCAGCACGTAGGTGTAATTTCTCAAAGATCCCATACCCTAACTTGCTGCCTTCTTTTCCCACCTGAGTTTGAACTGTGAATAGCAGTGTGTCCCCTTCACACACACAGTGATCTGCTTCCTGCAGCAAGGCCAAGTGACACCCAGCAATTCATCCTGCAAGACCTCACAGCAGCTTTTCTCTGCTGTGGAGATCACCCCATTACTGCTCTGCAAGACCAAGCCCACAAGAGTGACTGACCAGTATTTGCAAATGGAAGATTTTTCAGCAAGTAGATAGGACTCAAATCCATCAATAAGTAAGTAAGTAGTTTTCTTCCCACTCACAAATGAACTGCTTCCTCTTAGGTAAGCACATAGGAGAATTAAGATGGAAGTCTATTTGCAAGAGACCAATCTGTCATTTCTAAAGCCTAAAAAAACCCCCAAACCATAGCATTGCTAAAGCATCATTCCTACAGCATGCTAAGCACAATTCACTAGCTACCTCCTACCGTGTCTGGCTGCTGCCAACAGAGCAAGAGGAAACAGCAACCACTAGCAAGGTAAAGCCAGCCCCGAGTGCACGCTCCTACAGAAGGTAGGAACAGAAGAAACTGAAGACCTGAACTATTTCAGCTGCATCATATGGTAGTACATTTTTCAGACATCATAGGAAAGAATAGCAAACATCAGCAAGAGAAGGCGGCCGTTATCAGAGAGCAAATCAGACCGTGTATCTGCTCTAAGGGCCAGTTAAACTATACTGCAAAATTTACTGAAGTGGAATTTTCCTAGCCTGCAAATATCTGTAATATCATAAAGTCATAGCTGTGTTGCCCTCTGCTTGAGAATTATTCAGTCTTGCATGTGTAAGGAAAGTCAGTCAAAATCACTCAAGGGACAGTTACACATTAGATTCTGGATAAGAGGAATTTCCGGTTGAAAGCAGTCAAACTATAATTCCAAAACAAAAACCAAACCAAACTAAACACACCAGGCTTAGCCGTAATATTGAACAACAACAACAACGTTTATCCTTAGACAGGACAATGAGGTTTTCTTTCCTCCTAGGTACTTTAAAGCCCAGTGACACAAAAAACACTGCTTGATTTCCCAGACGACAAAAAAGCAGCACAAGAATGTTCAAAACATAAGCTGGGAAGGTCTTGTATTCTAACCTTGTCTCTCAAACACATACTTTGATGTCCATCGTTATCTCCTACAGCATACGCAACTTCTAAACAATATGAAGTGTTTATTAGCAGGAGGAGTCAGTGGCTGTGGGAAGCTGACACCAAAGGCAAACCACTTCCAGGGAGGGTGAAGCAGAGACTGATGCAGCTTAGAAGATTAAAGAAATCTCAACTTTGCATATATGCTTGCAGCACCCAAAATAACTCTGCTCGCAGGCTGAGATCTTGCTTTCCTCTGATACTCCTTTGTTTCCTCCTCCTCCTCCCCCTCTTGACCAAGTTACTAGCAGGCTATTAAATGCATCTATGGTTCATTTGATCTCACTCATAACACTGACCACATCCTCACCTCTCATGGCTTAACGAGATGTGCACAGGTACCGGCACCATCACTTGGAGACTGTCCTGTTCTCTCTCCCGTGCGTGTAAACAGACAAGCTGCAGTTCTGCTACTCCGACATGCTTCACCTCATGCCAGTTTCTCCCTAGAAAGGTTCACCATGGATGAGAAGGAACAGAACACAAAACACAAGTTTTAACCATTCAAATATCAAATGTGGTAGTTAAGTTAATGTCTTAGGTTCTGTTCTCCCTCTCTCTCTTCACAGGACATTTCCCACAAGAGACTGCTGCCCCACTGAACTGTCAAGTTCTCCTTCTGAGAAACAATCCTGTTAGAGAAACCCCACGAACAGTACTAGTCTGCTGACTCCAGAGCTACACTGACTGATGGTGAATTGGGATCTGTCTGACAAAGCTGTTTCCAAAAAGGAAAGAGAAGATAAAAAACTGACACAGTTTTAGTCATCTGCAGCATAAAACTGTAACCCAAATGTGGACTTTATCAGTAGCCTTAAACTGTGAAGGAGCAGGTGCTCAAAGCATGATTAATGATAATAGAGTTCTTCCCTTCTGCTTGAGCGGACAAGGCTAAAAGTTTTCGTTGCAGAACTACAGCAGCCTTCTCTTAAAGCCTATTAAGGCATTTTTTTCAGAGGTGTAACCATAACAGACAGTGCTTTCTGGCCTGTAAAATCCCTCCCTCCCCTGACCTCGAGAACCACCAGCCTCCAAGAGAAACTGAAGTACTTTTATTAGGCTGCCTGCCTGCCTACGCGCAGTTCCTTTTCAATAAAGCCAACGTGGGAAAATTGTAGGCAGAAGTTTATATATATCACATAACTCTGCTCCACTCTCATAAGACACTGGAAGACTACACTTTGCTTTTCATAATTATTCCCACCGGGCTTCCAATTTAATTTTTTTTTTTTGCTATAGGAATCCTTCCCCTTTCCAGAAAACAGCACCCTGATCAGGCCAGCACACATTAGCCATTTAGGCTGCTAAATGGCAACTTCAGTGAAACACTATGATTTAGGAACTTCAACCTTTATCTACAAATGAGGTCTCTATTACCAGCACAACCACCGAGCTTGTACTTTCACCTTTCTGCGTCCTTTTCCCTTCCCCTACTCCCAATACACTTTTTTCCATGCCAAGTATCTTTGCCCTGACACTCCTACACCTGTAACTGCTGGACAATATGCGCCCTCATCTTCATAACGGCTCCAGGCAGGCACTGGATTGAAATCTTCCCTGCTAAAACACCACCCATTTTCTTCAGAACCCATCACTGCATTAAGCTTCAAAAAGAAAGCCAGGGACTTTTGTAGGAAAGGTCCTGCTGATGCACAAACTTTAATAGGACCTAAAGATGAATACATTTGTTAGGATGCCTGTCCAGTTTCCTCATTGAATTACCTTCCAAGAGGTCCAGGTATACCACAAACGCAGCGTAGATTTGAGCACTGTCAGATATATCAAGAGACATCATTTCCATGAACTGAAACCCAAAAAATAACGTTGGTGAAGGAAAGCAGAAGGCATTGAAGCCTGAAAACAGTTTTAAGGTCCAATAGGCAATTAAAAAGCAGGAGTTGTTTTCTGACAGTATCTTATGACCTCTTTTTTCTATGTCAGTGCTTAAGAAAGCAAGCCCAATAAACAAATAAACAAGGAATTGCAGCTATTCCTGGAACAGATACAGCTCTGTGGAGAAAGGCTATGAATTTTACCTATTTTTGCTGCAGTACATCAACACGAGGTGACAGCCGAATTAAATACCTCTATGTTTTCAGTACACTAAAAATTAAGATGGAGTCAAAGCTTAAGACGCTGGTGCTTTCTAGCTGCGATTTCAGCATTTACAACCCCAACAACCTCACCGCCCCCCCCAGCAGGGCCAATACAAGGAAACAGTCTATTAAAACCTTCTCCTCCAGCACCCCTTCCAGGGGAGGACCACGCTTCCCCGGCCCCTCGGTCTCGCCCCGAAATGCTCCCCAAAGCCATGGTGAGGGGGAAGAAAGGAAAGCGGGTAAGCGCCCGGGCAGTGAATGGCCGCGGAGCTCCGCGCCCGGCTCCCCGCCCTACCGTGGGGTGAGTCGCCATCCAGTTGCCGCCGGCCCCCCCTGCCCAGCCCCCCTGGACCCTAGGCTCTCGCCCGCCCGCGGAGGTGCCCCCCTCCGCCGGGCCGGGGCCCCTCTCGGCCGCGCCGGCTGCAGGCTCCATGCGCTCCCGGTGTAACGCGACTTCGTTCCGGGCGGCGCCACGCAGACGAGCGCTCCCCGGCAACGGCAGCAGCGCCGCTCCCGTTCCGCCTCTGTCCCATTGCCCCATCCCTCAACGGCCAGCAGTGCTGCGTTAAACCCTGCTGAGGGGCAGGATGGGTCCTTTTACAGCCCGTTTTTCTAATTGCAAGGTTTTATTTCGCGAGGAGGGTTGGGGATTTCAAATAACTGCCTCAAGCAGGCGGAGACAGCCCAGAAAGCAGGGCCAGAAGCTGCCTTGTGTGAGGAGGTCATGAAGAGAGGTGTGAAGCTTGGGGATGAGATGGTTGAGGGGAACAAGGCAGGGTTTTAAACCCAAGCACAAATTTCAGCCTGCTTGGGTTTAGAATATTTCCTATGGGAGGCAGGGATCACGTCAGAAATACTTCACACATAGGTTTCTGTAGAGCACCGGCACACTTTTTTGTTACTCCTCACAGGTGCCATACAAACACCAAAGTCCCTTTGAGCCACACCTGGGTGCTGTGGCTTTGCCTTCCTCACCACAAGGCTGGTGGAGCAGCCAGCCAGGCCTTCCTGAGCCCTGAGGTGGGAGGGAAACCTGGGGAGATAATGATGAGAAGAATCAGCCATAGGTGAACATAACAAAACCTAACCTGAGTGAAAGGGCCCTTGGAAAGGGAGAGAAATGCCTGAAGAGGGAGTATGAAGGGAGAAGAAGAGTAAAACAGAAACAAAAGCACAGAATAGGTTATTAATGTATGGTGTTCAAAGTTCTTATAGACTGGTGAAGAGATTTATCTTCAAGGTATTGTTATTAAAAGCATCTTGGACTGCTTTACATAGAAGTATCTCTGACTTCCAGTGTCAGTATGGTTTGCCTAATGCAAAGTGTCCCAGGTCTGGCTTACCAGCTCCATCTGTCTTGGCAACTCTTTTGAGAATTTTCAAGCACTGTCTTAAATGAAGCCAGGCCTGTCTCTTATGGCATTTTGAATAGCTTCAGGCTGGTGTCTGTGCACAAAAAAAGGTGTGTGCTGCTTTTAACAGGTATATAGAGCATATTGTAACATCAGACGAGAGACTGCAAAGCCCTCACGTGTACACTGTGCTCCTTCTTGATCAGGCTACACCAAGAAAAACCTGGCTGGTGTGGGAAACTGCCGAACAGCTGCACTAGTGAGAGGAAACACCAAGTATGATCTTGAGATTGTAACATTGATGTAAGGCCTAGTGAAAAACGAACACTGTTGTTTTTAACCCTTCTTATTCTACAATAATCACTAGGCCTATAAACAAAGCATCAATAGAAACTAACTTGTATGTATTGAAATTGGTGTGGGGTTTGTAGCTGCAGGGAGTCATATTTGGACTGATCTTACTCAAGAAATTTTGAGGAGGTTGGCCTGTTTAAAAAGCAAAGTTTTAGCCAGCACTTCATTTCCCTGGGCACAAAATTTTTTAAAAAAAGGAAAAAAAATAATTCAGTCTCTGATCTTTCATGGAAGAGCTGGCAACAGCGGTTCACTTGGCTGCTGGGATTTGACACCTCAGAGGGGAAGACGCATATGAAAGAATGCTGTCCATATATATGCTTGATCAGAAGGATGGATCCTCTGTTTTCTGCTGGGTGGGGAAAAAAGTCTAAATTAGAAGAGAGTTGCCCCTGGGACAGTTTGCTACCTGCCAAACTGAGGGCATATGCCACTGCCAGAGACAGTTCTCACAGCTGGACTGTTCTTGTTTGGTGTGGATATTTAGCAGAGGCTGAAACAAACAGCCTGGTTTTTTGTTCCTGTGAGACTTACCTCTACAAAAATCTCTTTCTTCCCCAAAGCTAGAATATTTCACCACAGGGTGGTTAATTGTCCTGTCACAGCAGGATTGGCTTTGGCTTCAAAAAAATACAGGGCATAATTTTGACCATTAATAAGGAAGTAAAAAATGTATACGGATTTATTTGTATACGCACATAAAGGTATATGCATTTATAGGTGTAAGACTGACATGAGTTATAAGGGTAATTGTTGACCTGAACTTCCCAAACTTTCACCCGTGCTGTGTGGCTGGGAGTAAGAAATTAAGCTGAGTTGACTCCTTTCTCTTACGCATGAAGAAACATCTCATGTTTCAGGCATCTACTGTCCTCTCTCCAGGGTAAGGACAGATTTTTTCCTTTTGTGTACCAATATGAGGCAGCCAGCAAAGTGATTTTGAGGAGACAATTACTGTTTGTGGGATGCTGCTGGAGGCGTTGGGTTTGCCCCCAGCAGATTGTTACGGTTTTGATGATGTTCACAGAACAAAAAGCTCTGAAAAGAGCTGAAGGGTTTTTAGATTTCACTAAAGACATCAAAAGCTGCACAGGCTAAAAAGCACACTCAGCCTTCTCCAAATGGGATTGTGACCCAGCTTGAACGTCCAGAGGATGGAAAAAGCGAGCCTCCAGCCCTCCACATCCAGCACAGTTCAGTAGCTTTAGACCCCATCCTCCAAATGCGAGTGGTCCTGTGGACGCCAGCAGCATTATGTGCGCGGGGATTCAGTGGGCTCCTGCAAAACCCTAATCACTTCACACAGACTACAGAGCTGCTCCTTCTATTTGGTTAATGAATCCAAGCATAAAAGCAACATGTGGCAAGCTAACCATGAAAGAAAAGCCTCATTAACGTATCATACTAGAAGGACAATTATAAAGGTGGTCTGAAGGGCAAACAGGAGCAATGTATTTTCATTAATTGCTCAGGAAGATGCTTACAAATTGCAGAAGCTTCTCAATTTTTAGTGCAGATGATTCCACCTCTGGAGATTCTTTATTGAAGTTTACTGTTGTCCTAGGATGTTCCTTTTTGCGTTAGTTTTTTGGGGAGCCATCTGATCAGGAGACAGAGACAACATAAACGAAGAACACTACAGGCATGAACTGTATCTCTCTCTCTCTCTTTAAAAATATATATATAAATATATATCCTACCTGGGCTGCAAACAATTCATAATGAGATTATGGATAATTAATATACAATTACTCGGTTGCTAAATGTTTCCTCCTATTTGAGTCTTGTAAGCACACAGGCAACAGTGCTGCCTGCAAAAAGTGGATCTGCTCACGTAACAGGAACTACCTACCCACAGCAAAAGCAGAATATGCCGTGATGGAGCCCTTAGAGTTAATTAGAGAATTCATCTTGAAAAGGGTTTAATATGCCCAAATCCTATTAAGTTCTAAGCTGCAATTATTAGACCTCTTTTAATAATAATTTTAATTGCTGTAACATGTTTTATTTATTTTGTTGTTAAATTGTCGTGGGTTCATTCACGGGAACGTTTCTGTGGTGGGCAGGTCAATGAAACAGAAGGAATATCTTCATTTTCCAGCAGGAGCAGTTGCGCTCTGAGCAAGAGGTGGGCACCGTGCGTGAGGCTGCTCCACGCCAGCGTGTCTGCAAAATACTTTTTGATATAAAAGCGCACAATAACCCTCACTCCCTAATGCGTAGGAAGGATGAGGATAAGACCTTCACCTAAGCAGCAAGCTAAGAGGTCTCTGTATAACGGGACCTACCAAACGGCTCTTCCAGCCCCCAAACTCTGCTGGTAAATGTATGTCTTGCAGCTTTTGCTCTCACCGGGACTAACCTAACGCAGGTGCGCAGGGGCCGCGCTGAG
>NW_010194243.1:438-748 GCF_000695765.1 Mesitornis unicolor | reverse complement strand
AAGACTGTTGCTCTCTCTTGTCTTTTCTATTTAGTGATTTTTTATCCACAAAAACCTGGGGTTCTGGGGTTCTTTGATTCCGTGGGAAGCCATCGTTTCCCACCAGGCTTTCTCTGGAGCTTCCCAGAGCCTGGTTTCAATACGGCAAACATCAAACTCTAACTAACACCAGAAAAAGGCTAGGAATGAAAGCTGTTGTTGGATATGTCTTTCCAGGCAAGTGCTTCTGTAGCCAAACAAAGTTTCGGTCTCTAATGTTCCGTGCTTCGCTATCTCGTCCACGTTCTCCTCCAATTTTCGTGGCTGCTGG
>NW_010194243.1:0-270 GCF_000695765.1 Mesitornis unicolor | reverse complement strand
TCTTTGGAGCTCCCCACAGACTGCTTTCAATATGGCAAACGTTCGACTCTAAATGACACCAGAAAGGGGTTTGGACTAAAACATGTTGCTGGATTTCTCCTTCATTGAGACGTGCTTAGGTAGGCAAACAAACCTTTGGGCTGTGCCTTTCTGTGTTTGGCTATCTCGTCCACGTTCGCCTTCGATTTTCATGGCTGCTGGTGGAAGCCGTCTTTCCAGTGGAAATGGTCCCGCTCTTATCCCACACCAAAGATGCAAGGACAGAAGACT
>NW_010194242.1:12271-16256 GCF_000695765.1 Mesitornis unicolor | reverse complement strand
CGTTCTGTGATTCTGTGATTCTGTGTATCAAAGGCCATACAGAAGTCCAGGCAGATTACATCAGTAGCTCTGCCTTTATCCACTGGTGGAGTCATTCCATCACAGAAGGCCACAAGATTAGTTGGGCATGATTTACCCTTGGTGAAGTACTGTTGACTGTCTTTAATAATGTCCCTTTCTTCCATATGTTTTGACACAACTTCCAGGAGGATCTGATCTATGATCTTACCGAGCACGGAGATGAGGCTGACCGGTTAGTATAGTTCCCAGGGTTGTCCTTATTACTGGTGTGACATTCCCTTTTCTTGAGTCACTGTGGACCTTCCCCAACTGCCATGACTTTTCAAATAAGATGCAGAACAGCTGAGTGACTACATCAGCCAATTCTCTCAGAAGCCTGAGATGCATCTTGTCAGGCTCCATGGACTAATGTATGTTCAGGTTTCTTAGGTGGTCTCAAGCATGATACACTCTTAGGATAGGAAGGACTAAAATACCCTAGTCCCTGCCTTGAGGTACAGGGCCTCAAGAGGTGTGGGAAGAGTGATCACCACTGAAAAATGAGGGGAAAAAAAACACCTGTTCAGTACCTCAGTCTTCTCCATGTTTGTTGTCACTAACTTTGTCTTATTTATTGAGGGATGCATTTTGATCTTACATTTCGGACCAGCATATCTGTAGAAGGTCTTCTTATTTTTCACATCCCTTGCCAAATTCAGCTTCAGCTATGTCTTAGATGTTCTGATTCCAACCCTACACATCATGGCGGCATCCATATATTCTTCCCAGGATACATGCCTTTGGTTCCACAGCCTGTGTGTTTCCTTCTTACATTTTAAACCACGAGGTCCTTACTCAGCCATCCTGGTCTCCTACCATCCTTGCCTGATTTTTGGCACGTAGGACTTGAGGGCTTCTACACTCTAGGAAAAATGTCCTTAAAGAGCTGCCAGCTCTGTTCAGCTCCTTTGATCCTGAGGGCAGTTACCCAGAGGGTCCCATCCACTAATTCCTTAAACAAATGAAAGTTCAATCTCCTAAAATTCAGGTCTTGACTTTACCTTTTTCCTGCCCCATATCCCTCAAGACTGAATTCCACCAGGACATGATCACTGAAGCCCAGGCTGCTATCAACCTCAACCTCTAATTTCTACATCTGTGTTGGTGAGTAACAGAAATTTTAATGTTTCTCCTCTGGTTGGGCTATCAACTAGATTAAGAAAATACCTTTGATGCAATGCAAGAGGCTCCTGTACTGCTTACAGCTGTGTTTTCACAATAGCTGTACTTTTCCAGCAAATGTCAGGATGACTGAAGTCTCCCAGCAGCCTGCAAGCATGATGCTTCCCATAGCTTTGTCAGTGGACTCCCCTTGATCATGCAGCCTGTAGTAAAGACCAACTACAAGGATTCTTTTCTCAGCTTGGCATCTAATTTTACCCATAGCTCTCAACCTGTTCATCACCTTTTTCCTGTAACTTCTCTACTAGATGATATTACTGTCCTGAATAAATCTTAAACCTCACATACCAGATCCCCACAATAATTCATGTATGTTTTTAATCCTTTATATGCCATTGTAAAAATTTTTGCAACAGTAGTAAGCAAAATTTCAATCTTACCAAAAGTTTCTTTTAATCCAGAGAATTCTGCAAATGTAACAAAATGAAATATACTATTTCGGACTAAACCCCAGACTAACTTCAGTCATATCAGATTAAAGGTTTGTCTACATAGTTTACAGATGAGTTTTGGAGCTTTAATTTTTACAATAGATTTCTCCCCTGAAATTTGACTCCACTATTTAGGAACACACTGTCATTCTCTATTCATGTTTGTCAGTTTTGGTACCCTCTCAGACATGTGACCAGAATAACTTGCTGAAAAATGTAAACTCTCTGAAGATTTCTAGTCAAAGACATCTCATTACTTTTCCTTCGGTTTTCTATGTCATCATGAATAAGCATTTATTTCTTTCTTTGGTGGTAGAGTCATAGGTCTAAAACTTAAAGCAGATATTGATGAGATTATTTAAAATAAATTACATTGCCTGAAATTCTGCATTAATGGAAGTTTTTTGATATTTGCTGTAACATTGAACTTCCAAAATTGTAATTAAAAAATAACATTGTGGCCAAAGAAAACTGAAGTGCTTTTACTTTTTATCTGATACACGTTGGTGATAAAATATGAATGTAACACCTTGAAAAGTAGCTACTGCTTCACAGAACAGAAAATAAACAACTTTTGCATTAGTTTAGAGATTTCTAAGAGGGAAAAATTATGGAATGTGTGCGAAGTCAGAGTTAATGGAGTCTGTAGTATTACTTGTTCCAACTGGAGAAAAAAATGAAAGGGTAAAGTTTCACAACCATGCCAGCAAATATGGTGCTTTATTAAAAACTTAATTCATTGTATTCTGCCTCCAGTAGTGTTTTTAGATCTTGCTGTAACTTTTGTACAGACCATAGTACCCAAAGCCTAGTACTGTTTACCAGCCAGCTCTACCTTCAAGATACAGATAAGTAAACTGTAGCATTTTCACTCATGTAGAATTAGGTGGACACTTCCGAGAATTTATAACTGCTCCCACGTGCCCCAGGGCAGCTGAGGACAGGGGAGCTGGAGGGAGGGAGCCGTAGCAAAGAAAGAAGAATGATATCTTTATTCAGAGCCTCTGTCACCCTGTGTCTTCTTCATGCTTTATATCTGCACTGACACCTTCCAGCCCTCCCACATCCTACTCCCATTTGTCTGTCTCAAAGTTAGCAGGACCAGGGACCAATGAAGTTAATCCATAAAGGGCTGCTTCTCTCTCCTGTCATGTGTAACTACAGTGAAAGAGGGATCTCAGCCTCCTCTGTGCTCAAACTGTGGAAGAATTTAGACAGGCTTCTCATGAGTTGAGTTTTAAGAAGTGAAGTCCAGCTTTCAGCTAGCCTATGGTGTCCGCAGTTAAGATGCATTAGAACTTATTAAAAGCCTGCTGAAGAGGACAATATACAGGTAGTTCACATCTGTGTAGCACACATAATGGGCAACAGTAATGCAAAAACCCACCTAGCAATTAAACAGTTTTATAATTAAAAACATGGACAGTTATATAAGTTTAGTGCCTGATGCTTACTCAGTCCTTGTTGAGATTTTAGATGCAACTAGCTCTTGCATCAAAGAAAACACAAACAAAATGGAAAAGGACAGAGAGACGATTTTTCTTTTGAACCCAGTTTTATGCAGAAGGATAAAGATATATGGAAGGAGTCTTCCAGATCTCATTTCAGTACCCAATCTATGAGGTTAACCTTCCTCTTAATCTGGCTATCAGAATTTTTCTCCCTTTATTACCCTTAACATGACCTCTAAGGTTCTATTGAGCACATACTGAAATTTATTTTAATTGTTACAACATAATATGGCACAGAGGAGAACATTTTGATGAACTGTGGATAATCTTTCGTGTTCCTACAAAAGAATGTGATAGTCTGCTTCATTTAATACACTCTGTTTTTCCATAAGAGTCTTTTTAAGGAACATAATTAAGATTAGTGACTAGCATTTCCTGAAGAAAAAAAAACAAACTGCACTTACATTTACAGAAAGAGGCAACAAAAAAGTGTTTTATTGCCTGGTCTTTTTCTAATTGCAACATTTTATGGGTTTTTATGTGTTAATATATTGTGTGATTTCTGTTTCTTCAATGTTACCTGGTTTAGCATCCTGCCACAGCAATGGCTGTAATGGCAAATGGTAGCATAAGTGAAAAACAAAATAAGTACTGCTTTTTTATTCAGAAACAAAGATCAAGATATAAGTAAAATAAAAATATCCCTTGGGTCCACCTTAAAGCTTTTATTTTTCATACATACCTCAAATCTAGAAATTTCACTAGGTATATAAACAACAACAGTCTCATGAATAAGAAGCTTTTAAAGATTTCAGTTCCAGGTGAGTCACAGCTTTGAATCATACAAAACTATAGTATCAA
>NW_010194242.1:0-12240 GCF_000695765.1 Mesitornis unicolor | reverse complement strand
GTTTGATGTTCGCCGGGGGGGGGGGGGGGGCGGAGGGCAGAGAGGGGGAAGGAAGAAAGGAATAAAATTTGCCTTCTCATTTTAGTTCATTTGCATATGAGGAAAACATTAATATCCTATTATAGTCTTCCTCTCTCTAAGTCTGTAGAAATCCCATAAATTAGATTACTGCCTTTAATCTATGTTAGCAGAAGGCCTAAGGAAAATTGATAAAGAAGGAATTCTTAAAGAAAATTTTGGTTTCAATCCTCAGTATTTAAAGGAAATGCTCCCCAAACAGATGTTAGCTAGGAGGAAACCCAAAGATCAAAAGGAATCCCAAAGGTGGAACTTATGAAGCTGATTAACTGTCATATGATAGTCACAGGGATTCTCTGACATCCAAATATCTCAGATGGGATAAAAAAAATCCCCACAGCCCACATGAAGAAACCTCTCAGTTCTGAAAGGAAATTTAAGAATAAGATATGCTAAGATTTAAATTCTGCCTCCATTCCTTAGTGCACAATTATTATCACTCTGCTTTAAGCCTGTGTCACAAGTTAGCTTTTGAACACTTATTATCACAGCTATTTTCTTTTAAAATTTTAAAAATCATTAAATAATATGTGCAGTAGAATTTTTTTATTTCCTTAAATAAGGACGCAGCCTCTGTAAAAAAAAAAAAAAAAAAAAAAAAAGGAGAATAAATGGCTGTCTAATAGACGGTTGTTTTCCTAAAGGCATAGTAGCTTCCAGGAGAAGATAACCATCTTTCATTCTCTGAGCAGGTCCACGTAATATGAGTGTAAAAGACATGAAGTCCTTGGGAATTGGATTAGAGGTTAAAAAGATTTTAGAAATTGACTTGGCTTGTATTCACTTTCTAAAACGAAGACAAATTTTGTCTTGGATCTAAACTAGCCAGTAAAACCATCATTTTCTATTTGTAATCTGGTATTCCTCAGTATTGAATAGTTATTTCCAGCAGAGAGTATGAATTTGAGACCATTTTTTGTCACTTGAACAAATAATAATATGGATTGATCTCAATATTTTTGTTAGTATTACTCTAAATAAAGGCTAATATAGCTAATGCTGTAGTATTAAAAACTGAATGAGCTGTTACAAGACAATGTGTACTTCTCCCTCTTGATATTTCTGATCTATGGATTTCTTCATCTTTGAAGTGTTGCAGGAATTAACGTGACAGTGTGGTGAACTAGCTGTAGGAACTGAGTAAAAGTTTTTTTTTCTATTGTTTTTTTTTAAAATGATTATATTATTTACCCAGAAAAGGTATTCTTAATGAGCTCCCTGAATGACTGCCTGAAGACCTCTGTTGGCAGGGGTTGAGGAGCAGTGCTTTCATTCATTTTCCATAGTCTTGGTTCCCTGCTTAGAGGAACTCTGAAACTTTCGCTTGGGGTTGCAGTTTAACATTACATATAACCTAGTGTAGCTACAAGCCGCTGCCAAAAGTAGGATCTAGGTCTAGACATTTGATACAGACTAATGTCTATTAAACAAAATGTATCAAATTCTGCTTTTTGCCCAGAACTCTCCACACACATCAGTGATGCTGTATGGAGTTAAAAGATGCAGTCCAGTTTCTTTGACCTCAGATTTTTAAGGGTCAATTGAGTCTATGACATCCATTGTAGCCATTACTTGAGGAACAAATAATGTGTAGAAAGTATTGCTTACATCTGAGGTTTGAGGGGCAATTTTTTTGAGAAAACTGATCAAATTTTAATGTGAGATGAACTTACGTAACTGAACTCAATGAGAGCATGTAAGAACAACTAAAGTCAGAGACACATTTTGATACATGGTAATTAGGACAAATTGTGTCCAAAATTACTGGAATGTTTGGTCTTTGAAGATGATTATTTAAATGCACCAGATGATAAAGAAGGAAGATTAATACTTAGTGCTTAAAGTTTCCTCATTTTTGTATGTAGAAAGAAAGAAAAAAATGACATGTTGCTTTTTCTTGGCTACCTCACAGAACTTGGATTGAGAAATATCAGTAATTAAGAAAAGGATAAGGGGACTGAAAAGGACTGGCTGTTGAAATAATGGAAAATATTTACATCCTCACCTGGGTCATCTCAATGTGAATCTTAGGCTGAAACAGTTAATAAATTATGTCCACCTTCCTGTGATGTCAGAAAAGTTCAGGGCAATCTGACAGAGATATCTGATTAAAATGTCAGTGTGCAATGACAGCAGAGTGGAGCAAGTCTGATTGATAAATGTTTTAAAATCTGGCTGCCTTGAAGTGCTTATTTGCGAGTTCTGTAGTAATGTGTGATTTGCAAGTAATCATAAGTGGCTTATGAAATTGCATATGGTTTTCATAATAAATACAATAATAGAATGAATAAGAACTGAAATATATTAATGGCTTAGAATGTTCTGAAACAAGTTGCATTACCTAACCTCAGGGTTTTTTCATTGACCACATACAAATAGACATTTTCACTGGAGTATGACTACTTTGTCATTTAAATATTCCTAAGCATTCTTTGAATGAAAGTAACAATCTTCTTTTTTAACCATTTTTCAAAGTGGAGAAAGACAGTCGCCAATCTCAGGAAAGGGGCTTTTTGAAAACACGTTTCTACCATAAGGAAATAAAAGCAGTAGTATTTTCTGAAATCATCAACCATTTTGTCTTTCCCTTTTGCTAAATAAAAAAAGTTGCTTTGTTATTTCTAAAAATTTACAGACTTCTATGTATGTATACTCTCCTTCCTTAGAGAAAAGCATCTGATATAGTGTTTCATATGCTGGATTTAAAACAGGAAAAAATTGGTAGAAAATCAGTAGATGCACACATACATACATGTATACATTCAACACTCAAGAGTGTAACCTTTTAAAATGAGAAGGTTTTTTTCCTTTTTTCTTTACTTCAGAAGAAGGCTTTGAAGTTTTTAAAGAGAGATTATCTCACTTCTATTTCCTCTGAAAAGTAAAATCAACATTTGTCAGTAAGTATGAAACTGAAGCTATCTTTTTTTAATTATAACTTTTGTAGGTAGGATTCACTGAACCCATGATAGACTGTAAGATGCCTGAGGATGTAGTTTGTATGCCCATTGGGAGAAAAAAAGTTAGAAGTCATGCTTGGGTTAACAAATGCAATTTCAAATACATAATCATTTCAGCTGGCATTTAGCAAAGTATTCACAAAAATTAAAGATGAGATATTTTAAAGACACTTCCCCAAGGATTCAATATTTTTTTAATGGTTTACTGGACATAACATGCTTTGACAACCTGAGAGCCTTTGGTTGCCATGAAGTTTTATCCCAAATGCTAGCCTGACACTTCCTTAAAGATCTTTGGATGTGATCTGAAAGCAACTGCATCTAATGAAAGCCTCCTAGTAATGTTGAATTTGATTCATTGACAAAACTGTATTCATTTTAATGTAAACAAAAGCATATGGTGTCTTTACTGTCATTTACTTAGAGATGTTACTTAAGTCTTTGATTCCATAAAGAATTGAAAGACATGAGCTTGAGTCCTAAGTCATGTTAAACTAGAAGAAAGACTTGCATGATTAAAATCAATTACATGCTTAAATGCTTTTCAGGATCAGAGCCAACACGGTCAGTACTCAGCATCGTTCTACAGATAGATAATTTGAAATTGCTTTTGTAAAGTGTGTACTGTTGTATTTTCTTGCAACAAGGCACATATGACTGCTTTGTATGTCTTAGTCTGATGCAGTTTAGCAAATAATTAAAGCATCTTTCCAGGTCATTCAACTGACTATGCACTGTTGTATGGTTAGTCATGTAGGCATTTTGTTCTGTTTTTCTGAACTGGCTTTAGAAGCTCTTCTGACATTGACTTCCTTACTAGAATAGCCTATTTTTCCTTTGACTCTTTCCTTTTATTGCACAATTTTCCACTCGTGTCTATCAAAAAATGATTTCTATATTTTCCTCTGTAGTTTATTGTTTGCTTCTAATGGAATGGATACATATTAAAACTTTTATTTAAAAGAAATACAGAATTACTATATTCTGGAGCAAATACTGTTTAATATGTGAATTTTCATAGAATACGGATAATTTATCTCAGCTTAGACTTGCTGAAGTTTGTGTTTCTAATATAAACTACCCTTCTAAACTTCTATTGTAGTTATTATTACAGGTAGTTTTTCCTTCATTGTGTGATTAATTTCACCTCTCTAAGCAACATCTTTCAGACAATATGAGTCATATACTACACATTCTTGTCTCCTATCATTGATTTTAGCAGAAACCTGTTTATTAGACTACATTACTATCAGTTGGCTAGCACTAAATGAGCTGAATCATGCCAACAATGCATACCATGCCCATACTTTGATATTCAGTATTTAATATTCAGCATTTAACACCTTTTAACAAATGAATTAGTGCTTTTCCATTTAACTTTTGGGTTTATTTTACACTTTTACAATTTTCACCGCCAGTTGTAGAAAAGACAGCTGAAAGCAGCGTAGGTGTAGTTGAGGCACCTGTCCCATTGGCCAGTACTCTGTCTGGCATCCTTTTTCAAGGGATGGCACAGGCCGTCTGCCAGAGTGAAGGAAGGACTGGTGCCTTTGGGGTGGAGGGACCACCTTCATTAATCATACTTCCTTCATGAGCTTAGCTGTGGTTTGAGCCCTTCTATATTGACTTTTGGAATTACCTGTTACCTGCAGTAAATACAGTGGCAAAAAACAGTACTTCCAAACACTGTATTAGGTAATAATCGAAAAGTTCATATCAGTGTACAAATATATTTAAAAAATAGCATTTCTGTAGCGTTTTTCCTGTTCTAGTTTTCAGTTTCCTTATGGTCACACGTTAGGACTTCTCTCCCTCAAAATCACTCAAACCCTAGCGAAACAAAATATCCATTATATACTTGGATACTTGTGGTCTCAAGTTTCCCTTATGGTTGTTTTCCATATATCAACTACTCTACGTTCTAATTTTTCCAGGAATTATGTCTAGATGTAACATTTCTTTCTGACAAGGCTGGTTTCCTTCTTATTAATGGCATTTCAAGTTGCTTAGTGTTTCACTAAATATTGATTATTTAAATTTACAATATGCTACAACAAAATTCTTGAGAACTTTGAGAAAATTCATCCAATAAACTACTTCAGTACTAGTCTACTAAAAGCAAGTACTTTTCTAGATTAAGAAGTTAAGCCATAAGTGTTATCTAATATTAAACTATAATTATATATATGTTCCACTATATATAATTTTCATTGCATATGTTATTCTATTATTTTATAGCAAATCATGTAATTGTATGCTATTCAATATTTTATAACATCTTTTATGAAATATATATTGTAACAAGTGTCAGAGACTATATCAGATATTGTCTCAACATTGCTGCTGCACCACCGCCACCGCTTCCCAACACATGCACCCGGACCCGGGGTCTGAGACCCCCCAAGTGACGATGTTGGGCATATGCACCACTGCCAAGTGGTGGGGGTGATTAGGCAAAACAGTCCTCAGAATATGCTAAATAGTTTGTGGGAATTAATGAATATGTAACAAAACAGTCAGTATAAGTAGAAAACGAGCAGCATGGTAGGGAACATACAGAGAGGAACATACAGAAGGAAAAGTACAGAAAGCCACATCAGAAGGGATGTATGGAAGAACGACAAGGATGAAATGCATGTTCTCCCACCAGACTGGACACCGAATCGGACTGATAGGACTCTGACGTTCCACGGTTGTAACTTGTTCCCGCCTGCCTTTTCTCACTCTTTTTTTTCACACCAGTTCTAGGGCAAATATAGCTACTTGGTGCTTGACTCAGTTTTGAGTCTTAATTCTGTTCCCAGGAATTCGAACAAAGCTCATCACCCCGGTCTCTGACCGGAATGCGACAACAGGTTACATATTATACATTAGGTCTCAGTACCTCTTCTGTTTACGAAGATCCAGGGTGTAGGAAACAAAGATTTAGACTGTGCATTCTTTTTTGAAATTACTACATTCTGTAAATATCTCCATGACATAAATAAGATAACTATTTTACTTCAGTCTCTTCTGCTCATTATGGAACAAGACTGTCACCTTTACCTGGCACAAGGAGAAACAGAGAAACTATTTTGAAACATAAACAAGGCATTTTCTGTGCTTGCAAATCTATCCTCAAACTAACAGGTCTTTCTTTTTGAGTATATTAGATTACAGGATGATCTGTCTACTGTCTCCCTAAAGAATGTTATGCTTTAATGATCTTCAAATATGCTATTTCCTCCTACTAAATACTTGTATCTGAGTTAATTTTTTTCTCAAACACATTAGCTTGTATTTTTAAAGGCTGAATGAATTTCTGTTGGTTACCTGCAGACATTTTAGAATTAAAAACTCTCTTGTTATTTTGTGAATATTTTTTCTTTTTCCTTCCTGATGTCTGTAATGCCTCCCATTTTTGTACTGTTTTAGAATGTAATCATTTTGTATTTAGCTTATTAATTAAAATAATAATTAAAATAATAATTTATGTCAAAACATACAAACAATGCTCAAAGATCACCAAAATCAGAGAGTACTTGCCTTCTTCAGTTATGCCATTAGGTACCATTCTTTTTATGTTTCAGTGTCTTTTTTTGTTGGTTTCTTGAGTTGTTTTTCTGGCAAAACTAAAATACACAATGGCAAAGTAACCAAAGGCATTGATCAAGGGCATTTATCCAGGTATAAGCCACAGAATCAGGAGATCTGTCACAGCTTCAGTCATGATGAAGTTTTGCTTTATATCCTTAAAATAATTACCCAAATGCATATGGAAAACAGAACAGAAAAAAGTGTTAGGGAGAAGAGGCACTTCTGTGTTCATCCTGCATGACAAATTTCATTTACAGTTCTGCAGCCCATTATAGCTTATGCACAGGTTAACACTTTCAGTCTGGACCAGTACTTATTGCACATCAAGGTCCTCTTCTCCAAACTGTTAATTCTGGGCTCCTATCTGGAGTGAATGGCAAAGTCTCATCACAGACTTACCCTGCGAGTTGTTAGGTAGCTCCAGAGACAGCTCTAAAGTATGAGATGAAAGGGTTTCTTAGAAGTCATACTGGCACTGCTTGTGCTGATGTTCCTCCAGTTCTAGCAGACCTTATATCCTTTTTCTACACCATCTGCACAAAGTTTACAGCATCATGCTGCAAGAGCACAACTACTGCAACCTATAGGAAAATTTTCATTACCTTGGGTGTGTTATGAACAGATGAGATATCTTAACCAAGTTTGTAAAATAAATCTAGTCCAAAGATGCCCACAAGGGACCCAGAGGAGTTATAGATGCTTGGGGTCGTGAGCTTTGAGGCATCTCATGTCTCACAGCTAAAGTGAGGGGCGAAGTGAGGGGCGAAGTAAGGGGCAGGGAAAGAATTGGTTTAATGAGAATAATCTCTGATCACTCAAAGAGCGAAGGCAGAAGGCTTTGCACTGAAGGAGTAATGAGTATCCCCTGATATCATGACATGGCCAGAAAGAGAAATCACAAAATAAATTCATATGAGAAGAATGAGAACTTTATGGTTGATGTCTACTTCAGGTCACCCTATGAAGGGCCACATATTGGTGAAGTTTTCTTACTCCAGGTACAGAAGGCATCATGCTTGCAGGCTCATCCTGCTGGAGGACTTCAACCACCCTGACATCTGCTAGAAAAACAGCACAACAAGCTGTAAGCAATTCAGGAGACTCCTGGAAAGCATTGAAGATAAGTTCTTATGTCAGGTAATAGGCAATCATGCCAGAGGGGATGCAACACTGGACCAGTTGGTCACCAATGCAAGTGAGCTAATCAGTGATGTCAAATTGGAAGTAGTAAATTTGTATTGCACTTCATACCAGCTTGCCTGAACTGCAGACCAAAAGCCTATCAGTTCAGCTATACGATAAATGGTATTCTCCAGGACTTAGGAGACCTTGGCTGCCTGAGCACATTCAATGCAGAGTCTGGCAGCTGTCAGTAAGGTGGCATGTGGATAAATCTTTGAAGAGGAGTTAGGCTCTGGAGGTGACCACTTAGAGTGGTCAATTACACTAATAATGGCCAATTACAATTAATAACGGACAGCCATGGAGACAGATTAACCAGGATGGCTAATCCTGGCTGAAGGCAGAGCACCATGTCATTCCATGGGCATGGAGGCATAGCCCTTTATGTGACACTGAGTGGTTAGGTGGTGTTTAGCAGCAGATGATATATATATATATACCATACAGAGAGGGAAACAAAAACAGATTCAACAAACCAAAGGATTCATAAAAGAGGTATTTCTGCAATAACACTGTGTTTGTTGTAAAGAAAAAAATGTCTGAACATACTTCAGACTAACTTAGCAACACTTTCCTTCTTTGTCTTTCCTCTATTTCTTCTATGTAGTATCTCCTTAAAGAAATATTTTTAGTTAAATTTTCTCATCTAGGCTCAGTTATAATACCTAGCTCAAGCCATCTGTCATTTAGCTCATCTACTCTTACTGATGAAACTAACCTGAGAAGTAATGGCTGAAGACTCTTAAACTTTGGAGCATATGACATTTGAATCTGATTTTTACAGCTCAGAGCAATAACTACTGGTAGCTCATCTGGGTTATTTATTGCCCAAATACCTTGCATTTGTATGTACATACTTAAGCATATGAATACTTCCTTTAACAAAAATCTTATTATCTGCCTTGTTCCCTTACGGCACTCTCCCTCCTGTTTATCATCACATTGTCCTTGTAGATAGCTATGTCTCTAAGAACTAGACTCTTCAAGCTATCTCAACAAGAATGTGTAGTATTATGGAATTTTAAAATTCGTTTCAACCTTAACTCTGAAATGACTTGTTTTTGCCAAGATCCATAAAAGAATCCAAAGACAGTTTATTTGATTTAACATTATAATTATATCAGAAATCCTTGAGTTTATTTGGCATGACTCTTATTAAATGGTCCTATCTTAAAAGCACATTTCAACAATATATTGATCCCAATGGCATTTTAAACGTTTGGGTTATCTATTCCAGGTAAAAATTAAAACACACTATTATGTATCTACCTAATGGAGTGCAGTGCTTCAGGCATTTCAGCTAGTCAGAAAGTGGTACAAACAATATCTGTTTGGTAAATGCCTTTTTTAATGGAGTGCCAAACAGTATGTGTAAACGTTAACATAAAGGAATATAAAGCATATGGAAAATTATAACAAAAAATACATGCAAGTTTATAATAGATATTTCTACAAAGGATTTGGTCTCAGAACTAGGAAATGGTACGTAAAACCCAGTATTTTTTCTACTCCTTTGTGATCTGTTTTGCTTCTTTTCAGTATCAATAAATTTTACTGTCCTATTTTTAAGATGTTTAATCTCCTCATATAATCATATTGCAATGTTATAATTTTGGGGGTTTCAGTGCTTAATTTATTTTCTTTGCTGGACAAATTATCCTTTTGTCCCCTGTAGCCAACTATAATAATCTCTACTGAATGCAGTAATGAGGTCTTAACTGATTAAATGTAGGCTTTCCTCCTGCTAAACTCAGCCAACAAGCTGCCTGTCAGTACCTAGGGAGTTTTTCTAGTTTTGGTTTGGTTTGGTTTTTTTTCCAAAAAGAAAGCAGAATTTTCTGATCAGGGGTTGACATTCCTGTCAGGAATAGAGATATGAATAGATGAGTTATGTGCAGCACTGCTAATTGCATAGTTGGGTTTGGACATAGAATTGTGTCACTGGTAGCAGGACTCTACCAGCAAAGTCTGCTTCTGTCATTGTCAGCTTTGCCCTGTTCTGGAGGCCAAATGCTTTTATTAAAAGACACTGAATTGCATAATGTCAGATTTTAAAACTGAACCCTTTAGAACTAAAGGAACTGTATATTGTAATGTTATAGTAGTAGAACTAATATTGTATACTATGCAGAGAAAGGATAGAAAAGATAGGAAATACTGTCTTAGACAAAGAGTATATTTCTTCTGTGCCATGTGGTATGAATGCTTCTTTCTTTCCTGTTGTT
The DNA here is from genome assembly GCF_000695765.1 of Mesitornis unicolor. NCBI lineage: Eukaryota > Metazoa > Chordata > Aves > Mesitornithiformes > Mesitornithidae > Mesitornis > Mesitornis unicolor. The sequence goes on along the minus strand of NW_010194242.1, from coordinate 2,219 downwards.
TAGGAAAGAAGTCTGGAAAAGCTAGACCAGAAATAAGACTAGCAGTGTTACAATGGTATGGACAAAGAGGTTAAATTCTCCGATAGAAAAATGGAGTACCTCTGAGGATACTGAAGTGTCCATGGACCTACTCAGGTAATATTTGGCTGTGCTCATGGAATGTCAGTAATGCAGCAAGTAAAAGCAGCCTAATGCTTCTGTGTAATTCTTGATCTCATTCTTCAAATTTATGTGAATTAAATTTTATTTCAAAGAATGTTCCTGGATAGAAGAGGTTCTTTCACTATAATTAAAGAATAACTATGACAGAACTCTTTCTGGAAATAGTTGCATGAATGTTTGAATAACTCATTTTATTTTTTTCACCATAGAACAACCATCAAATGATTACTGTGAACATGTATTTACACAGAACTTTTGTGCAGAAATTATGCACTTCTATGAAGTGGAAATCAATCAACTGTAGGAGGTCAAAATATTGTACGAAAAAAATAGCAATTAATTTTCCAAAAGGCCACAACCCAAAATCTTTCACATAAACTACTTCTCAGATATGTTCATGCAGCACACTTATAAAAATGAGGGTTGTTTATAAATTAATACAGGCAGGATATAGTATTAAGGTATTATTTGTCACAATTATGTCCAGCAACTATATGAGAATGCAGACAGTTATAAAGACACATATACATGCTGATATGCATAACATTATATATACTTTCAAGTATAATCTATTTTCTGGGAGAGTTTCATAAACATTCTCTAAGTTCTTGGATGCTTATAAAAGTCCAGTATGGTCCCAAGTGCAGGATGCTCTTCCTCAATGGGTGAAAAGATATAACACTTGCCCCTCCTCTGTATGCTCTCTAGTGAAAGAAAACTAACAGATGTGCTAGAAGGTCACAAGTGCTGGAAAACACTCTGGACCAGCTGGACCCAGAAAGATAGAAAAATAAAAGACTGATAAAATGTGACAGCTTTTTTTTGAAAACAAAAATATTTTGCTAAGCTAGAAGGATTGCTGAGCAAGGATGCTGAGCTTAGCAACAAATGGCTTACTTACAGTCAATCACTTTATGCTATAAAAGCCCTGTCCCATTTTTGATCAAGCATGATTCTTACACACTTTCCCACTCCTCTATTTAATAATAAGCTAGCTTTAAAATACTTCTTTAGTTATTGTTCTATATCTAGTAAATGCAAATTAATAAGTAGTTGCTATAGCACTTACACTGTGTAGTATATATTCCAATTTATGTCATTTAGCCCAATCACATTATCACTTATATTAAAGTGTTGCTTTGTTTGTACATACAGTCTGGCTTGTCATCCTTAAACCCACACAGGACATGAACTTTACTCATGATGAACCTTCTTGCTCCCAGACTACTACAGATAAACTCTAAGATAAAGATAGTTACTGTAGACAACTGTAATACTCTGCAGTAAATCATGCCTTATATTCCACTGTGATGGTGTCCTCAGTGCTCTCATTCTTTACTATCTAAGCTAAAATATAAGACTGGTTAACAGCTTAAGGACCTTTAGCTTAGTAACTATACTGGATATGTCCTTCTAGTAAGAACTGGAGTAATCTTACTCTCCAGGAGCTAACACTCCCCAGGATCCATCTTCACACAAAAACCATATTCCCTTCTCTTGACAGAAGCCATTCTTGAGAAGCTGCAACATGGTATTTTGCTTTGACCTTTGCTGTGAAGCAGCATGTAGCACTGACAGGGCACTGACCCTTTTGACATGTCCTTGGTAGCTATTCTCTACGGATCACAACATGAAAATGGTATAAGAGAGTTTATGTTTATGTAATATATGTGTATATATATATGTATCTATGTATGCATACACATACGTATTTGGTTGGAGATTGCTGGGGGATTTCAACCACCCTGACATTAGTTGGAAAAATAGCACAGCAGGCTGTAGGCAACCCAAAAGACTCCTGGAGTGCCTTGATGACAACTTTCGAAGACAGCAAATAGACAGTCCTACTCAAGAGGAACCTATTTTGGACATGATGGTCACCAATGCAAATGAGCTAACCAGGGATGTCGTTATTGGAGGCAACCTGGACTGTAGCGACCACGTGCTGGTGCAGTTCACCGTCCTAAAGTGTATGGGTCACATGAGAAGCATAGTCAGGACCCTGAATTTCACGAAAGCTGACTTCCAGCTCTTCAAAGAGTTAGTCAACAGGATCC
>NW_010194241.1:6918-20332 GCF_000695765.1 Mesitornis unicolor | reverse complement strand
CTTCCCCCGTTACCAAAGACACAACCAAAACTCCCCTCACAGAAAACCCAGTACATATTACCCAGCAGCTGCAAGGAAGAATGCACTTTCTATATCCAAAAAAATCCTAGGCTTGATCCCACCTTCACTTACACTTATGTAAGCCCTTAATAATTCAGGGGCTGTAGTTGAGCCCTTCCATATTTACCTGGTAGGAGCAGAATGTGATCCTCAACATTTTTATATTATGAATTTGAAAGCAGACTGCCTCTTCGGTATCCTACCAACCCTATATGGAATGGATGGTGGCATGAATAGACAGGAATTCCTAGTAAAATCAAAAGCAGAGTTGACACTGATTTCAAAATAGGAAGATTTCATCTTTTGTTTTATAGGAAATGCAAACACTATTTTCCCACAGGATACAGTGTTAAGTCTCCTACTGGCAATTAATTAGTTTGATACAGTGTGCTGTTTTGCCCTTAATGTGTTTAAAAATTACATGTCTCATCCTCATTTGTAGAAAAAAAACTTCTTTCCATGTTCCTCACGTGTAGATGAAAAGCCTATAAAAACAGTGTTGACTTGAGAAGCATGTTTATTCTAAAAGACATCACGGTTTCTAGCTTTCTAAAATAAAAATTATTCAAGCAAACTGAAGTTTTTACATCTTATCTACTATTAATGTATTATATTCTTCAAGTCATCATAGACAAAGCAGTGGACATAAACCTGTTATCCGCAGGCCACGAGGGCAGGTCCATGCAATACTTCCTAAAGGGCCATAAAAACTATGTAAAGGGTCCAAATGTATTTTGAGCAAATTAACTAAACAGAGCTTTATACTTTCACTGGAAAGCTGCGTAAACTCTGAACATTTTTCTTTAAAGATTAGAAAAACACTTGTCTAAAGCTCTGGGTTGATAATCATGAGTGATAACTCTCTAAAATTACAGATTCTGTAATCGGAAACAGTCTAATATCAGCAGAAGGCAAAACTTTCCTGAGCCTGTTTCAAGACCATAAAATAAACTCTCCCACTCTATATGGATCAGTCTCTGCACCTAAAACAACAGGGTGCATTCTTTCAGCCTTGCCTTTTTAAAAAAAATGTAGGAATATATGCAAGAACAGTACTTATTAATCAGCAGGACCCGCCTTATTGCTCCATATATGGAGAGAATGGCATAAATGTCAGTCAAAAGAATGACAAATGTCAGTCATGACCTTCTTCAGTTGTATTTCATCTTCAGTGATATACCCCACCAGAAGTCAGCAGAGCAAGAGCAGAACACATAATCTTCTGGTATTGTCTCAGAAACATGTCATTCAATTGGAAACATTCAATTAACAGCATATTGTTACTCTTTTTGGTACAAAAGGATGAGTCAGAATTTATAGGTTACTTCTGTTTGGAGAAAAAATTAATGACTGAACATGGTATCTGATGCTATACTGACTAGAGAGATTGTACATATTCTGACACACAATTCTTATTTTACTTCTTACTCTATTTTTTTGGGATTATGTTCTCAATATGTTTCTCGCTACATTTTTAGTTCTTGGCTACTTGTTTCTGTCTGCTTTTGCCCATATACAGATTAATACACACAGAGTCCTCCACTGTCTGGTACCTATGTCCTGCACCTGCATTTCAACTGTAGAGAAAATAATGTTCTACACAATTCAGCTTCCACCTATCATGCATGTGGCATGTGTTTTGAGTCATAGGTCATATTTGCTCAGTTGTTACATTTTTAAAAAGAGTTGTAGTGTTTCTTCTATTTGTTCACAAAGAAGGGTAGCTCCTTTCCCAACATTTTGATGCAATTTCTAAAATTCACTTTTGATTCAGAAGGAACAACAGTTATTCAGGGAGAAATGACAATGCAGAAATATGCAACTGATCTAATCCCACTTTTCAGAAAAAAAAGTTTCCATTTCTGATCTCAGAAAATCACCCAAACTGAAAGCTATGGCTTTCATTATGTGACTTCTGTATACTCTTGTTCATGTCTGTTTTGTGAAATTGTAGGGAGAGGAAATCAAAAGGATTTTTAGCTGATGTACCCTAGGAGAATAGGATTTAGTGAAACAAACAAAAAGCTAAGGTACATTTGCATTTTCTTTGTCACAGACAAAGATGCTAAGTGTCTGCTAATCTACCTTCAGAGTTGTGACAACAGATTTTGGCAACTGCACAGTGTAACAGCTGGGATGAAAACACTTTGGAGAGGCATTCAGAAACCTCTGGCTTCGGATAGACGCCTCTGTTTATCTGCAGATTCACTAGCCAACGGGGCTTGAAATGCAAAAGTGTACAAGGAATAGAGATAATTAGCAAAAAAACGCTTTACAGAATACTAAAGGCACAAAGCAGGATGATGGTCTTCTGAAATATCCTGTCTTCTGTTTCAAACTTGGACAAGATCCAGACTAGAAATAAAGATAGTGTCTGTGTGAGATGGCATTTGCAGGCTGTTACCTTGTTATTTGCTGTTTGCTAAGAAGTGATAGAGCTTAAAACGCTGTTTCAGTGTTATGCTCCTGAAATTTGGATACAGCCCACCACCCTTTGTCCTTCTGTCCAAATGCACATGCTCTTCCTGCTTTTTATGAACAGTTCTTTCCTTCCACTACCACATCTCAAAAAAAAATATTACTCTGTTGTGAACCTTTCAGAATTGCCATTAGACTGGCAAAATATCTAAAAGTGAGCAGCCAGACTGACTGATTCACTTTGAGAACTGCTAGATAAATTCCTGCAAAACTGCAGCATGCTACAGACCAAGCATTGCTGCTCATTTTACACATGTTCAAATACAAGTGACCCTTTGGACCACGTACACTAGAGAAGTTGTCTTTCAGGAACACACATCGTCTATATGCTATTAATAGCAAGCGAGTCCCTGTGATAAAGACACACATGATCTACTGAACTCTACAGTACTGTCAGTTCTGATGGAAGCTGAACTGATATGCATTCTTTAAATTTACCCGACACTATTTAAAAAAGAATCAAGTCAAATTTTATGTCAAATTCAGGGAAATAATTGCGAAGACTTTGCAAAGAATTTGCCTGCAGTACTTACTTAGCTAGATAAACTGTTTTCAAATCTGTCAATGCTGGTAATCACACGATCACTGTCTCTGAACTCTCTTTTGCAGATCTTCTTCATTTTCATTCCTCTCTTCAACTTTTTCCTTCTCTTGTGATTGTTTTCTGTCATATAGGGTCTATACCTTATTTACATGTTTCTCTCTTGTAGTCGCTCTCTCCCTTTTGTATCATCTTCCTCTCTTCATAAGAATATTGTCCAATTCTCCTAACAGTCTTGGGACAGATCACTTTTCTCGCAGCTATTCTAGGTTCATATTAATCAACCTTTGCCCACAGATGAAGCTGTAAGAGCTGTTTCAAAGATATTGGCAAGTTCAGACCTTGCCAGCTGCTTCCTTGGCTTAACTGAGAAGCACATCTACCCTTTTGGCATACAGTATCGGCTTTGAAGCCAGTCACCTGCAGAGCTTCTCATTAGCTCGAAGTGTAAAAGCAGTGATAGCCATGGGTGGGACACTTCTGGGAACTGGAAAAGAATTTGAGGTGCTAGGATTATAGCCTGTGGAGGGAAAAAGGATGTAAGGTATTTAATGAGAAAGAAGTGGAGCAAGTGGATATGAACAGGTAAAGATGATACTAAATACTGATGACACACAACTGTAAAAGCAGCCTGTTTATCTAAATCTGGAGTTCCTGAAGTCAACTGCTTGTGTAGGCCAATCATCTTGTGCTGTGTCCACATGGTCCATATCTCTACTGGAACATTTTGTCATTTAAGCATACCGGCTGCTTGCATGTCCTTCCTGCCTTGGGCGTTAAGACAAAGTGGATATATAATGTTAATAGTTTCTTGCCACTACACATAATGTACAAAAATGGTGGTAAAAGTCGGTTCAGGTGGATTTTCACAGGCAATCACCTCAAAACAGCAAGTTACAAGAAAGTTAATCCATAGTTTTGGATTTTTGCTAATTGCTGATTCCTCACAAGAGTGTGAAAAATTTTAGAAAATATCTAAATGATGAGTCTAGTGCTATTGCATTACTGACACTGTCACTCTTTGTTAGACCCTGGTAATACAGAAGAAGTACTGCAGGCAGCTGTAGAGGTATTTGCTGAGGAAGAGTCAAGAAAGCTGTCTGAAGGTGAGTCTCAGATTTAATGAAGTATATGATAATACATTTCAAGAGAGAATCTTATTCACAGGGCACAAGAGGCAGGGAAAAGTCTTCTTAGTAGCTTTTAGTTACAAAAGTCAGCAACATGTAAGCTGTATTTCCTAATACTTCTGTGGATTTGGAGGAGAAATTTGGCCAAACTGGCCATTTTAGCAAATAAAAGAAATCTCTGTAGTCTGGACATAATGTCTGGCTTGTGAAATAGGACATATTTATTTAACCTTTTTTTACTTTGCTCTTAAGAAAGAATCAGTTTCATCTGGAAGCATATGCTTATGAGGTTGATTGGAGAATTTCCAAACTTTACTTTATCTCAGGGTATTCATGTCAGTTGACTTTTTACTGCATGAAAACTTTGATTCATTTTAGAAGTAACATTTGGGTTGGATAAGCATGATACATTTTCCCAAATTGTATCATCATTGGTTATTTCAAAGCAACAAAAATGAAATTTGCTGGGATAGTACAAATATATAGTACACTTTTAAGCACCTTATTCTAAATTGAGTTGTTGCACTTAGAAGAACAGCATTTTAAAAGTATCTAAAAAGTAAACAAAAATAAAATATAAAAAATAGGTTAAAAACAGGTTAAAAAAAAGATACTAAAAAGTATCTACAAATATCAAAAATAGTAAAGTAAACCTTAGATTAAATATATTTTTTTGGTAATAGATGTTAGAAAAAATTCTCTAGCTGAGAATAATACTTCAGAGTAGCAGTGTTGAATAGGCAACAACTCCAGTTCCATTCAAGTTAGGAGCAATATTATGAGTCATGTTCTGTTATTAGAGAACCCTTCCTTTAGCAGTTTCAAAGACAAATGTAACAAGGTGCTGTTTGATGATAAATCTTTGCACATTTCCTTAATGTCTAATGATGAATACAGCTCACAGTTTCTTGTGTAGGTCTTTTCACATTGTAGGAAGCCATGTCTAAAGCCCTCCTAGACCTTTATCAGGCTTTTGAATTCAATTTCTTTTTGAGTTTTGATTTTTGATTAATCAATGGAAGAACCACAGTTATTATATTATATCCATAAAAGAAAATGCTTTTGCAGACTGTCTGACATCTCTTTATTCTTTTCACTACCTTAACGTCAAGTTTCAGACTTTCATATCCCTCAGAGTCCTTTACCCAGCAGTGTTTTAATATTATTTATACTGTTTTATATTCCAAGTCACATTTTTGCATGTAAACTTTTTACTAGTTTTAGGTTTTACAGATTAAAAGAAAATACTAGAAGGATTTTTTTCCCTGAACATTTTACTTTAAACACATTTTGGCTGCAATAGGATCTGAGAAGAAAGTATTTTATAGCATCTTTTACAAATAGTATCTTCTATCAGATACAAGCTTCTTAATCTATTTTATGTTTTCTAGAAGATAAAAGATCAGTTTAAACTCATGCATCTAAATTATTTCATATCTTTTAAATACTTCTTAATATTTTATTGAGGTTTAATTGTATAAAATTGTCCACATAACTCTGTACACCTTCAGAAAGCTCTTCTCCAGTCTGAGAAACAATACTATTTTGCCTTTATATTTATATTATATATGCCATATCATTCAGTTCTGTTCTTAAAATTATGCATATTTCATATTTGGGCTCTTAGATATACACATAATTACTGGAACAAAGCCGCCTTCCTTGGTAACAGAGATACATATTCAGTGTCTTTCACCAACAAAGGGGAACTGACATCTACTGTCCAAACACAGGACCTTGGTTTTAAACCTTGGGAGAGGTTATAAAGAGAAATTAAGTTGAATTTCTATTCCCACTCAACTGACACAACTCTTTTTTTCATTTAAGCAAGATGTGGGATGTAGTAAAGAATGTAATAAATGTTCAAGATTTAATTCAAACCCTTTAAGCAAATTTCCTGTCATACTGCAAGAAGATACAGCTTTAAAGCCAGTTAAAACATCTAGGAGTTCTTCAGTGCATGATATCATAAAAATTTGCCTCCTTGCACAGTGGTTGAAGCAAAATATCTGGAAACAGAGACCTGCAAGATGTATGCTTTAACAGTGCATATATTTATGCCCAGCTTAAAAGCAGAAAGGTTTTACTTTGCTGTCTCTGCAGCTGGAATGTTCTAATCTCTCCCTTCTTGATGCTTGACATATGGTGGGTCTGTTGGTATTACAGCTGCTCTCAACATAAGAACATATCCAAAACAGTATCAAAAAACCAGAGGAAATGCAGATGTGACACAAATACCATACTGAATTTCACTTTTAAGAGAAAAGTAAGCCTTCTCTGAGAGCAAGTGAGAACACGAAAAGGAAGGGCTTCAGACATGAAAAATCTGGTGGAAAAACTGTGTAATTACAGGTAAACAGTGAGAACAGTAAAAGGAAGACCCTTCCCTCATCTTGACAGTATGAAAGACGGATTCTGTTCTAGCGATATTGTGGCTTTTATGATGCAATTCTGATAGTGGCTGAAGAAGGTTATTATGGAGATAAATCTGTTCTTTCAAGAAAACAACAAATGTTGAGCCAGCCATGAACCTTTCTCTGCAGCAATTGCTGTGAGGAATGATTCTGTAGCTTATGCTGTCTTAGGTTTTTGTTGTTATTGTTGTTTGTCAGGATTTTGTTGTTGTGTTTGTCTGGGTTTTTTTAAATGCAGTACATGATGTCAAATTATTTATCATCTCTTCATGCAGCTCTCAAAGACAACTTAGGAGGTCTTTGGACACAGTAGGGACCCACATGAAGGCATAAGACATAGATATGAATAGCCTGCTCCTTCAAAGACCATTAATCATAAGCTAGGTACACAACAGAACATGCTTCCCAATCCAGGACATGCATGTATTATGAGTAGAGCCACAGCCGTTCTAAGTTACTGGAAAAGCTACTGCTACAGGTGAGAAGGAGACTCTGCAGGCAAGTTTCACATGAGGCATGACAAACACTTATTTTGCCACATGCTCCAGGAGGGACAATCAGTGTCACAAACCTGTCTGCCAAAAGACAAATCTTTGTGGCACAGGGGTCCAGTACTGCCCTCATGAACTTGGCAGGGTAAGCAGAAATACCCTGGATTTCGATCACGGAAGAGTCAAAGTGTCATGAAACATAATCAGTGTTTCTCTATAGAGAGACAAAATAGCACCTGGAACTGGCAGTGACCTATGAAATGAAAAAAATTGTCAAGAAACTGCATGGAATTTTTTTGTTGTTTGCTTTTCTGAGATTTTTTAAGAATTAGAACAGTTGCCATTTCATCTTGGTCTCTTTTAGAGTCATATCTGACAATTTAGTGAAAGACTAAGGAGATTGCTCTAGCATGAAGACCCCCTCACATCTCCTTTGTCTCTTCCCTTGCCCTTCCATTCTCCCTTCCTAAACTGATGTAACAGTATTTAGTGCTATGGCAATTTGTTTTTAGTGTAAGCGTTCCAGACCTGTTCAAGGGGTTTCTAAAACTGCAAACATCACACAACAGTGTTCACGCACCATGGCAACATAAACTGCAGCTTACAAAGCATACAAGCAGTGGAATTCAAGTGCATGGCTTTACGACACAGCATACTGTGCTCTCACCAACTCCTGCCTGTTAAACATCCTAAAGACTGATAGTGGCCTGAAATGGAATCATAATTGGGAGTTGTTATCTGAATCAAGCAATGACCAGAACTGCTAAACTAACTGCTCTACAGAACAAAGCTCTTGATTATCCAGGTGTGTAGTAAAGGTAGAAGTTTTCTCATAGTAATGTACATGTGTATCTCAATCTCTGCTCATGTAAGTTTAAAATTAGAAACTTAATCTACCATTACCAGTATCTTAAACTTTTCTGAAAGCTGAGATGTTATTTAAATGAAAAGTAAAGCAAACACAGGGTCACAAACACGATTCTTTTGGAGAAAGCAAAAGCATTTGGCACACTCTAGGGCCTCATTTGTAGTTTGACAGTCTTGACTGCAGTGGTATTATAAACAACATTATGCACACAAACACATTAGAAACTTTACAAATATTACTGAAATCTTATAGTACACCTGTGAGGAGGGTATTATTTTGCTGACTGAACAAGCAATCCATAGACAAGCTGAGACATAAAAGAGTTAAGAAAGTTGATAAAGTTCACAAAACAAGTCCATCGCAAAACAACAACAGAACTCGATTTTACAATTTGCAGTCTGTGTATTTCCCCGAAAATCATTATTCTTCTCCTACAAGTTGTTATTTAGGGGTGTAGTAGCTCCTGTTTAATTCTCTCACCCTTGACACAGACTATATTTCTACATTAAATAATATGTTTTTGCAAACAGAAAAGTTTTATTAACACACAGAACTGTGGAAATTAACAAAACCAGAGAAGCTTACCCAAATCCAGAAAACAAGCGACAGAAGAGGAAGAAGCCATAGCCCTGGACAAATGATGAAAGGAAGGCAAAGAATCCATTGACAGACATGCATATCAGGAGTGACTGTCTCCTTCCCACTTTGTCTGCCAAGCCTCCCCAGAAGAATGCCCCCACCATCATCCCAAGGTACACTATGCTACCTGCAATACACAAAAAAAATGTTTTGTGAGCTACACAATTGATCACAATTTACCACACCAGTTATAGTCAATCTTCTTTATTTACAAAACAAACTGTATAAAGATTATATGCATAGCTTTGCAAATGTATATAGGGAGAACCTATTTCCCACTATGTCTTTGTCATCTGTTACCAGATACACTGAAGCTTAATTTAATTATTAAACAAGGTGCCTTTGGCTAAAACAATTAACATGCGGGCAGATGAGGCTGAATGAGAGAAAGAATGCCACTATTTCCTCAGTAATAAACTGCATTTGTGTTAAATACTGCAGAAACTAAAACTTCCCCTACAGAAACAAATTGAACTTTTCTAGAATACTTGCAGTCCTGTAGGGGATTAATCACTGGGAGTAAGAAGTGCTAAGCCTAAAGGAAGCTGATTATGAAATCATAATAATTATAGATGCTTTCCATTTGAGATCAATAGAGTCAAAGATGTCCAGCTGGATATGTTTTTTTTGTCCATTTTACTTCAGCATACTGCTTTATTTAAAAAGGTACTGTCCTGTATACAGAAAAGCACTGGAATGATTTGTATTTCTTTGTTTTTTTCCCCCCAAAAGAATTTTGAACAGTTACATTACAGTTTAGCTACATACATTAAAATCAGATAGGGAAAAATTATTTTAGGGTGATTAATTTTTAAAGTCAATGATGTTTTCAGAGTGACATGCTTACCCACAAAAAGATAAATTGAAATATTTAACACTCTGACCTTAGCATATTCTACGTTATTTTCCTCACAGGAACAAAACCTCTGTGGGACACTTGGCAAAGATGCACAACACATTGAGCATATTGTCAGAAGCAAAAGTAGTTTCCAAGCTTTGAATAGAACCAACGAGATTTGTATTTTGTTTGATAGGTGTATTATTATTTTTCCACTTATTTTCTTACTGAGCTTCCCAAATTGGGTTTTCTCTATCTACCAGTTACTAGCATCTTATATGTCTACTACAGAGCAGAAATTTAAAAGTAGCATAGCTGGAAGCCACTGAAATACTAGCATTCCTTGTCTTGTGTCTCTTTTCGATGAGTCACAATAAATGACAAAATCTTTGGCAAGTCAATGGATGTTGTGTAGAATTCTGGCCCCCAGAAGAATCACCTTTGCCCTGCAGAAGGTAGTTGAAAGGGAAAGCAAGCTGAAAAAAATACTTAAATGCCTCGGACTAGTTAACTGCGTATTAACGTAGAGGTCACTCATCAGTATTTCCATGCTTGCAGTTCCTTATGTTAACATCTGAAGTGCTGACATCTGCTGGTTCTCATGCACCCCAAAATGTCTCTGTTTCCCCACATGTTTTGTACAACTAGTTTCCACTGCTGCTTCCTTACAAGGCATCAATTTAAAACATATGATAAAATACATGTTGTGTTAAATTTATATTAGCAAGATAGAGTTATATTTTGGTTAGATGAGTATACTGTTTCTATTACATTTATCACAATTAAACATCAGTGTGTACTTTCACATTGGATGACTCCATTATATACAGATGTTGGACACAAGCCCTAAGGTGTTTCTTGCATTTTAGAATATTTTACTAAAAATTTTGTTATTTAGATTTCAAATACTGAATAGAAAGCAATAGTATGATGTTGATCAGTATCTGTTAGCTGTTTCTAGATTCAAGCTCCCTACAGAGTAATCACCATCAGATGTTGCTTTTGAGAAGTAATTTTACAATTTGAGCTGTCCCTTACTGTGAAAGATTTATAAAATCACCCACAAAAAAATTCCTAAAAGCATAACCAGTAGAAGGTTCACAGGTCTCTTCTGAGAAGTATCAAGGCATAGTAATTCAGAAGTATGGATGAGCATGGAACAGCCACAATGTATCACAAAAAAACAGAAATAATACTTAAAAACATAGACCACATTTCTATCATTTGTAGTTTTTCATTCCCTGCATAATTCAGACAGCTTCTGAAACCAATGAGGAGTGCTGCTACTAGGCACACTGTAACCCTACATACAGATGTATATATGCACTTTGTATATGGAAGCAGTACCTAGATCAGATTATTCTTATTGGTCCATTCCTATCTCAACTTTCTTTCTGAAAATAAAGCATCCTATAACAACTTATGTTTCAAATAATTAATTCCACATGCTTCAGGTATCTGGACCAAAAAAAAATAAATATATATATCTGTCCTCAACCTAGGCAATCTGCAGTAGAGGAAGTAGCTATCCTCTTTGCATTGATAGTGATCAGTACCAGCAAACCTGTCTTTTCTGCAGCTGCCTCTTTAGCCAGCATAAAATAAGAACAGGATATTTCCAGACTGACTGTCTTCTTCCCGATACCCTAAGAACAGAGTGACAGATCCACTGATGCTTATCACAGGAGCATTGACTATCCTTTGCCTAAGCAAGACCAACAAGTTCCTTAAGAACAACAGTTAAATGTCCTCCCAAAATAATGTTTGACAATGGATATTTCCTAACTATTATTATGGGATCTTAGTCTTTCATCAAAGGTCATTGGTTAGAATGTAGGTAAATGCAGGTTTTGCAGAATTCCTGAAACATCTTTGTTCTTTTTCCTCTTAGCCCAGGAAGGACACAGACACTACGATATTCTTTTTGGTTTAGAGGTGTTCAGCAATGGACCTTTATCAGATAGCTCCTTCATTCTGATCAGAAATTTTTATTCCAATAATTGAGATTTTCCCAAGAATGTACATATATGTCTCAAATCTTCTGGTCCTAAAAGGACATATCTTGGTCAATGGCTTGGCATATTCACTCAATTGCTTTAAGATTTCTCCTGTGGGCAAGGTTGCTGTACCATGCTTCAGGTAGACCAGCATTCATAAGCAATTTGGAAATTCCACCAGTCAGAGCTGGTGCTTGTTTGTCAATATTATTTAAAAGAACTTAGCAAAAATAGTTCAATAGCTGCATTGCCAGTAGACAGATTTCAAAAAGGCAAATAAAATGGTTAACTTTTACTCTTAAAGTGAAATTCCTTACATTCTTTCACGTTATAGCAATGTTGGGCTTTCCTAGACAGCACTCTAATATTAGAAATACTCGGAGAAGGCCAGTCAGATATTTCTGTATTTCTTTGCGTAGATAATTTTGTAATATTTTATGCAAATAATATTAATTTTACCAAGTAACTGCTTTCATTGGATGCTCAGAAATATCAAAACACTAAAAAAGAAAAAGGTTTCCAAGTCTTGAAGTTGAACTTTAAGTTCCAGGTTAAAAACTTTAACCTTTCTTTTTGGTGACAAGTCCTTGGGTCATTGTACTGTGCTTTAGCCTTTCTCGTACTGGTGTAGTTCTCCTGAAAAGCATTCAGAAGATGCTGCTAAAAATAGTATTCCCCTCCTATCAATAAACTGCTATAAATTGACTGCTTTCTGAGCTACACCATTAGCTCATTCTTTCCCATATAACTGAATTATTTCCTAATTGTCTTGCAGACCCTCCACAGTCACTCTCCCAAACCAAAGATCTATGTCCTTTCCATCCTGAACCTACTGCAGCTTTCAATTATACCTGTTTCAGTGTATTTTGCTGTCTTTCTTCTTTTTAATATTTTCTGTCTCTCTTTATACAGAACAAAACCCTGCCTGCAGCTTTATAAATGTAGTCTCCTTCCTCTCAGCTTTCAAATAATTACTAAAAATCTTTCCTTCCCACAATAATATACACAGTAAGCCATGAAAGGGACAAATGGCAAAGGAGAACTGTAAGAACAGCTAAAATAGCTAAACAACCACCTAACAAATGCAAGTAACCAATGACATCACATTATTATTCTATCTTTCATCATCCTTTCTTTCCTAACCTTTGTAGCTCTTATTTATCATATCATGCCACTGGTCAGAACATAAATTTAATTGAGCAAACACTATAATTTTTTTGTAAACCTTTCATAAATCACTTATTACATTGTTCATATCTTTACATATGTAAAAATTAAAAATCTCATTGTATTGGGTTTGTGAGGAGGTGTTTTGGTAGCAGGGGAGGAGCCGAGGGATGACCCCTGTAAGAAGCTGCAAGAAGCTTCCCTCACTTCAATTTGGACCTGCCTCTGGCCAAGGCTGAGCCAATAAGCACCTCTGCAAATAATGTATTTAAGAGAGGTGCAGAGCATGCTCCCCTTCCCGATCCCTGATCCTTCCCAAGCAGCACGGCCTCAGTGCAGACGGCATGGCCCTAACACAGGCCCAGCCCAGTTAGTCCAGCTCAAGACCTGCTGCAGCCCCAGCCCAAGGACCAAGAACTCTTCTGGAACTAGCAGCGGAAACCTGCAGCGGATAGAGGAGTGAGATCTGAGGGAAATAACTGTGTGAACAGCAAAGCCGGTGAAAAAACAAGGGGGAGGAGGTGTGCTGGAGCACAGGTTCCCCTGCAACCCATGGTGAGACTGCCTGCAGGTTGATCTGCCTGCAGGCCATGGATGAGCCTGACAAGTGGCTGTGCTTGAAGAACACTGTGACTCCATAGGATGCCTATGCTGGAGCAGTTTGCGGAAGGGACTGCACCCCATGGACGGGGTCAATGCTGGAACAGTTCATGAAGAAACTGCAGCCCGTGGGAAGAACTCACATCAGAGAAGTTTGTGGAGCACTATCTGCTGTGGGAGGGACCCCATGT
>NW_010194241.1:0-6887 GCF_000695765.1 Mesitornis unicolor | reverse complement strand
GGAGGTAGAGCGTGAGGAATCCTCTGTTGACTATGACTTTCATTCCCCATCTCCTTGCACCACCAAGGGGGAGGAGGTAGAGAAATCAAAAGCAAAGTTGAGCCCAGGAAGAAGGGAAGGTTGAAGGAAGTTGTTGATTTTAAGATCTGCTTGTATCTCTTATCATTCTACTCTGGTTTGACTGGTGAAAAAGTGTATTATTTTGTTTTCCCAGAGTTGAGTCTTTTTTTTTGCCTGTGACCATAACTGGTGAGTGATCCCTCCCTGCCCTTATCTCCACCCATAAGCCGTTTGTTCTATTGTCTCCTCCTCTCCCCTTGAGTCAAGGAGGAAGTGAGCAGCCGTGTGGTGATCAGTTGCCCACTGGGCTTAAACAAAAACATGCATTGTTGGTCAGACCTTGCTCATTATATTTAAGCACTGGTCATCAAAACAATAATTGTATGGGTGTACATACACGTGCATAGATTTTAATCCAGCATGACATCCTGAAGGTGGTACTCCCTTTTTGAGCAGCTACTAATAATCACAAAGCTGGCTGCTTTCATTTTTCTTTTTCTTTTTGGTACAGCACACTTGTGCCTCTGAAGAGGTTAGCTCATACAGCACAATGCACAGACTGATTTGACACCCAGCATGATCCTAGAAGCATATTTTTTAAAATTAAGGTTTAGTTTAATGCTATCTGTAACATCAGACTTTGATATATAATCTCAAACTCTGACATTTGGTGGAAAGACACTGAGAAGAGGCAAGTGGCAGTTGAAAAGAAACTCATGCCATGCTAAAATGAGTATTTTCCTCTATGGTTCTTTTACAAAGTTTCAACAACCTGTATTTTCTTTCCACAGCAGAAATTCTGCATATTTCAATGGTTTTCCCGATTGTACAGATATACAAAATAAACGCTTGCATCCTTTTCAGATGAAGGGACCCAAGTTTGGAATTGATTTACACTATGTACATACTTTGGCTGCCAGGTGGCTAGATAATTTTTAAAAGGATGTGCACACAGCATCTTTTAGGTGGCTAGCAACAGCTTAACGTTACAAAGCATTCGACCAAGAACTCCTTCAGTATCCAAACGCTAGTTATGAGCAATTTAAGCAATGGGATAAGAATATGTGCATGATCAGTCACTGAGGTGCGGTTAAACAGTGTTTTACTCCTTGTGCTGCCGTAACTTCATTACTTACTACTGTTTTCTGCTGTTCATAACCAATATCTAAATGATGGCCAAACTCTTCCAGGAAATCGATCTGTAAGTATACACTTCACTGTAAGAAAATGCAATGAATGTAAAGTCAGACTTCCTAGCAACAGAGAGACTCAGGCTATGGGACTTACTGATGGTCATTTTTCGCTTTAATGCAACTATTATAACGTAGATATAAAACTAGCCTGAAGCTGGCTTTTTCCTCTTGCGTTGTTTAAGAAATTCGTCTGTGTGAGGAATGCATTTCATATAATGGGAAAAAAGACACTAAAAATAAAATTAAGATATTATTTCTATTTTAGAAAAAAAGATTATAAATGCAGTCCTAAGACAGCTCTAAGTGGAAAAAACCAAACCTTTAAGACTTATACTGTACTTCAATCAGTGTTTTATTTACTTGTACTAAGATCTTCCAATATGCTATTTTTTAGAATATAACAATTCATAGTGAAGAACTCCAGTACCTGTAAATAGCATAATGAATAAGAATATCCAGATTACTTTTGTTTTAACCCTGAGAAAGAGCATATTCAGAGTTTAAAGATTACAATCTTTCAGAACTGCACTTAATGATGATCTGTCAGTTTCTTTAATCAGAAAAAGACTTTGAAAAGAATCACAACCCATGCAGCAACTAGCTTCAGTCAAATATAACATTGAATTAATTCATAATAACATAAATAATAGGAGGTAATTAAAGGAAAAAACATTTGCATTAAGACAACAAATATAAGAAAACTGTAATAACTCTAGAATTGGCAAATAACTCAGTTTTCTAAAGCCACTCTCTTTGGATGTCTAAAACCACCTGTGTAGTCATAATATTACATCTTCAGTTCTTATTTAGTATATTATGCCATTCTTCTCCTCAGAGGTAATAACACTCCTTCATTCTCACATAAAGAACTGCCATGAGCTAATATTTCTCCATAATAACTATTTCTTCCTTTCTCTAAAGAGTACTTGAAGTGTAAATATACAAGCTCTATATTTATGGAATAGTAAATTTTTAAGATGTAGATACAAGTAGTTAAAGGAGAAAAACATGAGTTGTTCACCATCTGAAAAAAATATGATGGGTATTGTTTTCTAACAAATGTGTAAGCCAGCCACCATATTAACTAAAATTAAAATTTTACATGAGTCTTCGCAGGTTCAAGACTTCTCAAGCCATAAATTTCTTTATCCAAATGCTAGCTCTTTCCCACAGCAATCATTTTGTGTCTTAACTTCAGATGATACATGATTGCTTTTACCTAATAATATACAATGTATGCAAGTCTCCAAATGCCACAGCATATTGGGCCCTTTTTCTGTTTCTGCTCTCCAAACTAATCCTCTCCTCCTTCATGCCCTTTCAGGACAGCTGCAGAGAGACTTCATACTCTAGTGCAGATGCTTAATTAACATTCATTTTGAAGCTTTTTACTCTTCTGTTTAATAAATATATTTACAAACAGTCAAGTTTAACTTACTATTACATTGTTAGAATTATTTTTATCAATGATGGTAATAGGATTTGTCTCTTTAAATACATGAAAGGTATAAAGCTGTTTTAAAATGAATGCTGAAACTGTTCAGTCTCAATATAAAATTTTGTACAGTGTCTATGACACTGCAGTGATTCTTGGACCTTTAATGTGACTTGCAACTGGGTAACCTGTATGCATAGTTCTCTCATAGTAATAATTCCAAAGTGAGAAGTCTTTTCATGACAGACTATTTAGTTCTTGCATATTTTTCTAGCTGGTCAGTGGACAAGATGTTCTGGATATCCTTCAAAGTCAGCAAAAAAGGACAACTTTCCCTCCATAATAACTAAAGAAATCAATAAATTCCTACCAATTGAGAGGAAGTAAAATAGTGAGTCCCAGTGAGATCAGAGAAAAAAAGACAACCTTGTCTCCTTTTCTGAAACAATCTAAGCAATACAGAAACATCTAAAAAATATAATTTCAATCCAAAAAAAGATTTAAAAATGTTTATTAATTTCTAAAAGTCTGTTTTTCTAGTGTTTACGTAGGAAAACAACTCAAGGAATTGCTCTGATGTAAAAGCTACATGAAATACATATGCATATAATCCATAGCTCAAATCAATCAAATAAAAACAATACAACAAACAGTCCTTTTCCATCAACAGAAAAAAGAAAACAAGAACCTCTTTATACGAGTTCCATATATACATACAAAGCATCTGATGACATTCAACTTGATACCAATCCAGAAAATTCACTTAAATAGAAATTAAGGGAACTCTATCTGTTTCTCAGACAAAATGATCCAGTTCTCAGGTGACACTGATGAACTGCAATATTTGATAAAGGAACTTAACAATGAAAGTCAGGAAAGTGGAGCTGAAAGCAAAGCTGAGCAAAAGATCATACTCAGTTGACCAGCGGAGATAGGAAAATGGAAGAGCAAGTAGCTCAACAGTTTTACATGCAAACCTATTCACGGTCTTTACAATAGCAGGGGAAAAATAATGATTAGTGACACAGACAACTCAAACAAGACAGGTTTGTAATAGTATCATACATACAATATAATGATTGGTCCATGAAATTTAAAAAAAACCCAAACAATTGTAATTAAAAGTTTCCACCAAATCAAAACCAGCTTTTCTCCAGAAAAATAATTTGCATATATATCTAGATTATCTACTCCAGTGTATGTCCACCCTGAATGATATTCCAGAGATGAAAACACATAGACAGAAAAGTTTGCCAAAGCTTTTCCAGTGCTGTACCAGAAATACCATTCACGTGAAAGTCAAAGGGTGCCACACCAACCATTCACACAAATTTAATTTATCCAATAATTTTTTGTTTTCCCTTGGCATGCTTGTGTTAAATTTATGTGCCTAATACATCTACTTTTGATTTGCTTTCTGTATCTCAGGTACGAGCTTTACAGCTTGGAGTATTTGTGGTGTAAGGATAAATTTAATTCCAATCTGTAAAAATAATGGCATTTTGCCTTCATGTCTCCTCTCATTGGGCTAATGAGACTAATTCTGCTTTAAGTGCAGAATAAGGTGATTTAGCTCTGGACCTTTACATTTTTTGTTAATTTTGTGGAAAAAAAATCTTTTCTTTCTCTAAGAGTCTGTAAGCTGTTAAATCTCCTTACATTCATCTTATACCTAAAATTTACACTAGTAGGTGTGCTGACATATGTTTTTTTAATAATGAAATAATACTCTGTCTTAACAGATGAGTTTCCTGTGTACTCAGATATTATTTTTATTAAAACACTGTTATAATGAAAAGAATAACTGCTCTTGCTTTTTCTCAGATCCAAATTAGATAAATTAATAAATGATAGAGGGATCTCAGTAACTGCAGAGATTGTGACAGGTAATAGATTACTTGCTAAGATGGGGAATTTTCTTCACAGCTGCATTTTCTGATAAGGCAGGAAAACAGAGAATATGGTAAACTGCTACCTTTACAGTATGTTGTCATCATCAGTTCTACTTTAAGAACATTATCATGTCAATAAGTGAGTCTTTTTTAAAAGTACAATTTACTACCAGATGCTAGAATCATTTTTATTTATTCCATAACATATTCCTCAGAATAAAAAAAATAATTATCTAAGTTATTCCATTATCTTCATCAGAATAATTTACAAACTGCATACTGGTAGTGATTATTGCAGCAAGCAGCATCACAGTGCTATATTATACTGCTATTGCTTGACTAGCTAAATCAACAGTGCTTTATAGAGGAAAGGACCAAAGCACTGCTTCCTTGATACTCACAACACAAATAATTTATCAGCATTCAAATTTAGTAACACAGGGCTATAAGAACCAGCTGATATGTGCTATTTTTCTTCCCATATAAAAAATATTTTTACTGGTTGTTATCAATATGCAATATATAGAACATAGACTTTATAAAAAAATGAGGTAATCCAAGGTGGTGATATAAAGCTGTTGACAGATTCCCTAGATGCTATTAGCAAACATACTATTTTCATGCTATCTTCTTCTTTGATCCAATGCCTTCTGGCATTAGTGAGAAAATCCTAACAGACAACTCTTGAATAAAACACATCTCGTTAAGCTGTCTTAATATTCCTAATTCCTATTTCCTCCTACTGCAACTGTGGAGGTTCCTCTGGATTTTTCTCCTCTCAGATTTAGATGCGAAATTCAATGCACCCTTTGTCCAGACCTGAATTGATCCTGTCATGCTAGAAATTGCTGTGACTTTGCAATCTGAACTTTGCACTTCCACGACAATTCTGAGAATCACAATAATTATAAATGTTGCATATGATTGACCAGTGCACAGTACTGTACAATGTGCTAGGATTAAATAAATTTCAAAGAAAAAAATACATTTCACTAAAGCTTTAAATTGCCCATGCACTCATTTACATTAATAATCTCATTTCGTATCAAAACTGTTAATTTTGGCTACATGTTTTATTGCCTGAATGTTAATTTCTTATTTGCCCAGTCCTGCTTCTGATTCAAACAAAGCATAGTCTATGAACATCACGAACTTTTAATTAGTGCTGAATTAAAACAAAAAGCCCAAAGTATATACACCTATATTAGTAACTGATGCATGCTCAGTAAATCAAAGCATGTAATACTAAAAAGTGGTTAATAAAACTATACTCCTAGTGAAGGTATCTGCATAATATTAATGCCAACAGTTGGTTACTTCTTCAGTGTTTCATAAGCCATTAACTCTCCTTGCTGTAACTATATTCCAGCACTGTGTTAACTTCTTTACTTGTAAATAGGAGGAAATAATTTTTTTAAGTTTTGCTTCATCCATACGGTGACTGTTACCGTCTTTGTTCCAAAGAAATGAAAGGGTGAGTGAAGAAAAGCAATGATAAAAATAATAAAATCAAACACCAAAACTGAAGACCTTCCACTCATTTCAGAAACAGATATTGAATTTAGGCCTAACCTCATCAGGAACCGGTTACCAAAACTAGTAAGTGACTGAAACTCACACGTCTCCCAAAATGCCTGACAAGAGAACTTGCCTATCTCACCTAGCACAGAATAGCATATAAGCAAAAAAGGAAACACCCTTTGCTAATGGTCCCACATCTTCTTTTTCTGCCTTCCCATTTAGAGTCAATGAAATAGATTAACTGATACAATGTCATAATGAATAATAATGGATCAGAATAATCCTCTGTATGGTGCCAATACACCTGCAAGTCCTGGTGAGGCTTAACAGGCTTTTAAATTGTGTATTTACAGTAGTGCCAGGAAGCACTGTTATAATGTCTAAATGGAAAATTGCTTAGATGACTGTATCTATCAGTTCATGCTCATGGCAACTTCAGAACCAACCTTGGAAATCGCCCTGAATTACAGAATCACAAAATCACAGAATATTAGGAGTTGGAAGGGACCTCTGAAGATCATCCTGTCCAACCCCTCTGCCAGAGCAGGATCACCTAGACTAGGTCACACACGAACATGTCCAGCCGCATTTTGAATGTCTCTAGAGAAGGAGACTCCACAACCTCTCTGGGCAGCCTGGTTCAGTGCTTTGTAACCCTCACAGGGAAAACGTTTTTCCTCATATTCAGATTGCTCCAGCTTGCACCCATTGCCCCTTGTCCTGTCATTGGTCTGTCATTGCCCCTGTCTGTCACCGAGAAAGCCTGGCTCCTTCCTCCTGACACTC
>NW_010194240.1:0-983 GCF_000695765.1 Mesitornis unicolor | reverse complement strand
TGGGAGAAGAGCTTGACCGTTTCCATTTGAGAGACACTCTGACCAGCAGCCACAAAAATTGAAGATGAACATGGATGATATAGAAAAGCATGGAAAAGCAGAGCCCAAGTCTTTGTTTTGCTACAAAAGCACTTGACGGGGAAGGAGAAATCCAGCAACAGCTTTCAGTCCTAGCCCCTTTATTGTGTGAGTTGGAGTCAAACGTTTGCCATATTGAAACCAGGCTGTGGGCAGCCGCATAGAAAGCCAGGTGTCAAACGTTGGCTTCCCTGGGAAGCAAAGAAGCCCAGAACCCCAGGCTTTGTGTGGCTACAGAAGCGCTTCATAGAAAAGAGAAGACCAAGCAACAGCCTTCAGTCCTAGCATCTTTGGCGTGGGAAAAGATCTTGACCGTTTCCATTTGAGAGACGGCTCCGACCAGCAGCCACCAAAGTTGGAGGCGAAAATGGACGAACAAGCAAAGCATGGAATCGCAGAGCACAAGGCTTTGTTTGTCTACAGAAGCACTTGGCAGGGAAGGAGAAATCCAGCAACAGCTTTCACTCCTAGACCCTTTCTGGTGTGAATTGGAGTCGAACGTTTGCAATAGTGAAACCAGGCTGTGAGCACTTCAGAGAAAGGCTGGTGGCAAACGTTGGCTTCCAAGTGAAGCAAAAAAGCCCAGAAGCCCAGGCTTTGTGGGGCGACAAAAGCACTTCATAGAAATGGTAAGACCCAGGAAGAGCCTTCAGTCGTGGCATCTTAGGTTTGGGAGAAGAGCTTGACCGTTTCCATTTGAGAGACGGCTCAAACCATCTGTCACCAAAATCTGAGGCGAACATGGACGAGCTAGCAAAGCATGGAACAGCAAAGCCCAAGTCTTTGTTTGGATACAGAAGAACTTGGCAGGTGAAAAGAAAGCTAGACACAGCTTTCAGTCCTAGCCCCTTTCTGCTGTAATTTGGAGAATCAAAGAATCACAGAATTGCTCTGTTGGAAAAGAC
>NW_010194239.1:0-2514 GCF_000695765.1 Mesitornis unicolor | reverse complement strand
GTCAATGGGGTAGAGTCGAGTTGGAGGCCTGAAAGAAAAAGATTCATAGGAAGAAAGAGAAAAAGAAGAAAAAGAAAAAGAAAAAGGAATAGAAAAGAAAAAGGAAAAGGAAAAGAAAGGGAAAAAGACAGAATAAAAAGGGAAAATAAAAAGAAATTAATATATTGAGTTTCCCAGGTAATTTTCATTCAACTGTGCTAAAGCCTCTGTGTCGATCAATCTGCACTATATTTTGGAGGCCTGAGGGAATGCTTTGGCTTTATACAGGTGTCAAGATTGTTATAAAAAAATATTGACAGGACTAAAGAAAGCTAATTAGTTACAGATAGAGTAAAAACAACCAAACAAATCTGATACATGTGAAAACAGATATACAGCTCACTACTCATTTTGAAAATTTCCCCAAAATATAGGGATGATTTCTGTAAAGTTGCCTGTTACTTGGACTGAGGAAATATGCATCAATGTGATTATGTCATCAGTTAGTTTTGAGATGTCAATGCGCTGAGATGCATTTCTTTGAGCTCATGTGGTACCCAAATATTGAGCTTCCTAATGTATCCAAGTTGTTTTAAAATGGTTTTCAACACTCAGTTTTGATGTTAAGATTATCAGCAATCTCTTGTGTCGTTTAACACTGATTGGCTTCAATCAATGCCTTTATTTTGTTATTATTAACTTTGATTGGTCTTCCTAAGTGTGGTGCATCTTTCACATCAAAATCTACAGACCAAAATTTATCAAATCAATTCTGACACTGCCGTAGTTTTAAGGCATCTTCACCATACACAGCACATACTTTTTATGAGCTTTCACAGCATTTTTTCCTTTTTGCTTTAATACAGCAAAATATGATGAAAATGTTCCTTTTGATTTTACATTTTGAAATTGACGTCAAATAAATAATTATTAACAAAATTGTGCACTTTCTTTTTCTAAAACAAGCTTGACTTGTCAGTTGTCAAGTTACATAATGAGTTTGTGGTTTAAAATGAAGCTAGTTATATTTCAAGACATGTATGTCCTTCTATAACAAAAACCCCAAATGCAATTACTCTTTGGCCAACTCAATAAATGGTTCTGTTTTAGCACTGAAAGATGTATTTTGTACAGAACGGCATCTCCAGTCTCCATAGAATTGTGCCTCTGACCAAGCAATATCAGAGCAAAGCATCCAGCCAGCATCTTGGTGTAGGAACATTATTTACACCTTCATATTGAAAGTATTTTGGGTTTGTTATCTATAAAAATCTTCTAAAAAGCTACTCAAGTAAATCTTCATTTTGTATTGGGCTTGCTACTAGGCAGGCTGAGTTATGATAGAGAACAACAGATTTGACCTTTTGTGTCTTTTTTCAAACATGGCCTTTGTGACTACAGGCAAGTCATTTGGTCCACCTCATTTTATTTAGTTGTGGAATTGAAATAATGATTCATGCTTACCTCAGAGATGCTGTGAAGAAAAATATCTGTAGCTGAGTGTGACATACCCAAATGCTGTGATTGTGATGGTCAAGGAAAAGAATGGACAGAAATTCATTAAACATACTATTATCAGAATTTTAGGTCAGATATTCATCTCAGAGAGAATCTAGTTCTCAGTTTAACGATTTTGGTAATATTATCTCAAAAACACCTGGCCCAGGATCTTGGATTCTCTTTCATGTCTAGAGTAATCCATTCAAGTAGTCCATATTATTAAAAAGAAAATTAAAAAAAGATCAGACCTGCCATTAGGGTTTGCAAGTACATAGGATGTTGAAAAACAGTATTGATTAAAAACAAGATGTGTGGAACACATAAAATAAAAAAAAAAAACTATTAAAAGGATATGTTATCAGTGGCACTAACTCTAAGAAGTCATATTGCAATATTTGCAAGGAAATGTCTTTGAAATATTTCTACAAACATTAATTAAACCTAAAAATTAGACCTCCTTTGCAAACCATAAAATATTTTATCTGTAGAACACAAAGAAATAAAATTACTTGCTCAACATGCTGACTTTCGAATAGCAAAATCGAGAGCAGAAGGCAAGACTGGAGCTCTCTCTTGCCCAATTTTAACAAGGATTTTGGGACGTTGTATGCCATGCTTCTGTCTTGTGCTGTGAGTGTCATGGCTTTTACAGCTGATGTACAGTCCTGCGTGGTCAGCAGACAACTGAGAGTGTTGAAGGAAATAGAATTGGTATCATGTAGTTTTATTTTGTCTTTTTAAGTGTTGTTAATTGTTCTGTGAAAATGCCAGTTTGGGGTTGTTTCTTCAGTTTTTCAGGAAAAAATTGCCATCTCGCCTCTATTTTAAAGTAAATGGCTTTTTTGAGTTCTTGACAGGAAAAAAAATAGGATTCCCTCTGAAATGTTTCCTTTAGAGTCTATATTTTATTCATTTTTATTCCAAAACCTTGGTGATGCACAAAAGCGGGACTCTGCTTCAGTGACCACCCTCCATAATCACAACCAAAACCAGATATGAAACTGTAACAGCTATAGACACCCCTGAGCAAGGTCT
>NW_010194238.1:4844-7020 GCF_000695765.1 Mesitornis unicolor | reverse complement strand
ACTGGGGGAGCTTTCCAGGGCCCTTCCAAGTACTGACATCCTGGGATGCTGTGATTCTATGAAATAAGCGTTTCTAATGTACAACTACTTTTACTTTGGTTTATATAAAAATAATATATTTCTTTAGCTGCTTACTACATGTTGGCACATCTGTTTAGGTTCTGTGGTAGAAGTATGAAAATCCCTTTCAATCCTCCATAGGCCTGTGGGTAAATGAGCACATGATGTTTATTTGCTCACATAACCATGCAGTCATGGGCAAGGAAATAGTACAAGAAAATCTAAGATTCAGACCTACCAGCCCTTTGCAGTTTTTATGGTGGTTTAGCCATCTGGAAAATTGAGGTATTTGGATAATTTTAATTACTTCCTGAGGAAGATTTATCAACCGATTGATTTCTTCTTCAGTTTCTTTGGTATCTGGCATTGCATCCTTCTAATTGGCAGTGAAAGGAAGATGTTCTCTGGACATGTGGCTTTGTGGTTCTCACCTCCTTTTCCTAAATTAAGTCTTCCTCCGTAAGTTGTGAATTATTGACTGTCAACAATGCACAATACCAAATTCACATTTTTTTATTAATAGCGGTTCTGTCATCACCACTTTCCATTTAACTTGCTTTTGTGAACTTAGGTTGCACTTGACTTGGTTTTAGGTATTACAACTATATCATAACATGAATAAAAAGCTCTGGTTATTTATCTAATAGGCTGGTTGGAATAAAGAAACATTTCATAGATTGAGCAAGTGACCAGACTATTTATTTTATTTCACCATTTTGCTCCCTCTTACATTTAATGAGCACGTATCTTAGCGGTCATGTATTTCTAAGGACCCCTTTGCAACCTTTTTATGTAATTCTGTATTTATTAGCAAATGGTTCACGTCATAAAAGAAAGATTACACTTCTTCTTTGGTTAGTAGCGTTTCTGAGATGGAATTTCATTGTAATTAAACTGAGTCTTAGGCAAAAATCAGACCTGAAATGCTACTAAAATTGAATTTAAGACCGCTTGAAGTTTTCTTACTTATGTGTTGTAGATTTTAACAGAAGCTTCCTGTCTTTGTCGTTATTTTATTCTCTGGTTTGGGTGTTTTATTTGTTTCCTTTTTAAGCTTGTATGTGCTTAATGGAAGGGAGAAGTGTGCCAGCTGTGTGAGTATCACATGAAAATCGTTAAATGTTTAAGAAAAGCAAATGTATACAAGCTCAAACTAATTGGTGACTGATCAGAATCAGCCTGGGTGTCAGCTATTAAATCACTGTTTGGTTTTTTTTTCCAAGCAAAAAATAAGGAGAAAATTGGCTACTTGAGGCCCAATTCTCTTTGAATGGGCTGCCCACTGGGCTGAGCACTCCCTCAATAGACATTATACCGCATGAGAGAGGTTTTTTTGGAGTCTGAATTGGAGTTTAATTTGTCCTTTACGTCTCTACTGCAAGAAAGCTCATTTAATACCATTATCAAGAAAGATTCCTTTAATTACATCAAATGATCTGTGGGCTGTTTGACATTTATTGCTTTAACGCAAACTGCACTGGATGTTTGAAGATGCTGTATAGTAAATATCTGAGGGCACAGGTATCTAAAGAAATATATGTGTGTGATGTACTGCTTACAGAGCTGCACCTTGTGGTGTTCTTCCAGATTACCTGTGTGTTCACTGATATGTGTGTGATGTACTGCTTACAGAGCTGCGCCTTGTGATGTTCTTCCAGATTACCTGTGCGTTCACTAACTCAGTTCCCTGCAGATGGGCAGTTGGTTCATGGAGCACGAAGGCAAAATTTCTCCAAAATCTCATCGAATCACAGAATCTTTAAGGTTGAAAGAGACCTGTAAGATCATCGAGTCCAACCCTCAACCCAACACCACCATGCCTAAATCATGTCAAGTCCCACCTTGAAACCTGACTTCCCTTCAGAATGTAGACAAAAAAAGCTTTCTCATTTCCCCTAAATGTACTTAAATATGCCAGGTGTGGACTTTATTTAAGATCTACCATGCAGTTTGATCACATTGATGTAGGTCAACAGACTGCACAGCAGAAGTCATAATTAAAATGGCATAAAGGAGATGTGCTATGTCTTCTGCAGGAAAGCTGGGGAGGGACTTTTGACAAGGGCAGGGAGTGATAGAATGAGGGGAATGGTTTGAAACTGGAAGAGGGCAGATT
>NW_010194238.1:0-4772 GCF_000695765.1 Mesitornis unicolor | reverse complement strand
GTGCCCCCTCCCTGGCAGTGCCCAAGGCCAGGTTGGACGGGGCCTGGAGCAGCCTGGGCTGGTGGAGGTGTCCCTGCCCATGAGGGTTGGACTGGGGGGGCTGTGAGGTCCCTTCAACCCAAACCATGCTGGGATTCAATGATTTTGTGAAATTCCTTGCAGCTCACAGAAACACCACTTTAGGACAAGGAAGAAATATACGTCAAAGCTTAATATAAAATGTGAGGTCCCTTCAACCCAAACCATTTTATGATTCTCCAAGACCCTGCAAGTGCAAGGACCTAAACCAAAGGAGGGGCAGACAGGGCCTGTGCTTATTGCATTGGGAAATGGAGACTCCTGGTGATGGCAAAGACTGGAAGCTTGTGACTGTGGCCACCAGAGGAGGCCTCCTGCCCCATTTGAAGAGGTCCTGGACCCTGGCAGCAGAGGAGGAGCTTGGAGCTCCCTCCAGTGAAGTTTCCAGGCCAGAAGAGCCTGAGCCACACAGTACTACCAGGAGTAAGCAATGAGTGACTCTCCTACCAGGTATGAAGACCCCATGTGCTGACCCGTCATGGGGAGACAAGTGGCTTGTTCCTCAATATGGCCAGGAAGGACTTGAGAAGGATTGAGCAGATCCCTTGGTTCAGAACTGTCTATGTGGCTGATGCCAACAAGAATTCGGCTTTGAGAATCCCTGAGAATTGAGGGCTGTTAAAAAGGTGCAAGATCCACCTGAAAAAGCGAGGTGAAAGCATCTTTGCCAAGAGGCTGGCCAGACAGGTGAGGTGAGGTGTAAACTAGGATAAACGAAGGAGAAAACCAGTTGGAAAAGCCGGTAATGGTGTGAGGAAGTGGTGGAGCAGGCTGGCAAGCAAAGGATGTGTATACAGTGCAAACAGGAGAAATTAAAGGCTACAAATTCCTTAATTAGAGACATGGTGGAATAGCTCACATAACTGAAGTGGTGCAGTGCATGGATGCAGGCTTTTTGGGAAGGATGAAGAGGATTTGGTCATGTCAGAGCAGCATGGCAAGGTGCTTTGGGACTGGTGATGGGTCAAGGTTAGGGGGGCGATGGCTAAGGGGGATGTGATGAGTGTCAGCTACAGATCCCCTGGTCAGAGAGGAGTGGAGGAGGCCTCCAAGTGACTCAAGAAAGCCTCATGTTCACAGGCTGACATCCTCACTGTGTCTTTAATTATCTTTAATTCAGTTCTAGTTACCCATAGTAACTTCTCATGAATTTTATGACTCTTAAATGCATTAAATGGGCATTTAAATGCATAATTAATTAGAAGTCTGGCTATAGATGTGCCTACGTTCTGAAGCTTAGAAGTTTTCTTTCCAGTAACGTTTTTCCCCAGTTTTGTGTGCATGTAGAAACACCACACAGACACACTTTTTATGTCTCCTTTATGTAAAATATTGGTGCTGGAGGAATCTAAATTGGGTCACCAGAAATTTTGGCTCCGTTGTTGTGCTCCCACTGACTCCGTGGACCCCCTGTGGGTATCGGTGTGAGCTCTGCACACTGAGGGATGCTCCATGTCCAAACCAACATCAGTGGTGTGGATATAAGGGAATTTTCCCTGACTATACAGCACTGCATATTATGGCCTGGTTGGTTCATGCATTATAGATGACCTCTTTTCTGATAGCTCAGCTTTCATCCTACAGCTAAAACTCAGTGCTTTGCATACCTATGTTTTCATACGAAATTCAGATTTCCATTTGCTGTTCCCTCAACGGTATTTGTGCAAGACGTATTTGTCTTCCTATTGAAAGGAAATATAAAATATATATCTAAATATATACATAAAAGCAGTTATTTCCCTTTGTATAGGATACCTGCTGTGCTGATTCAGTGCTGCTTCTGATATCTATGCCCCTGATTGAGCAGTCCTAAATTATGATGCATTAGAGTAATAAGGAATTTACTTAATCCAGCAAAACATACTTGACACTATTTCAGTACAACTCCAAGCCAGTGCAACATTAAAGTTTTAACTCTCTTAAGGACCTGGTTTTACCTCCCTTAACTACAAATTTTCTACTCCGCAAAAGTTAATTAGTAGTCAGCCGTGCTTGAGAAATTTGGCCCCAGAGCACAGTCCTAATAAAACCAGTCTAAAATATATTCGATGATACAGGAATGGCTGGAATAACTGGAGATTTTAATATCTTTTTTTTTTAAATACATCTTCTCCTCTTTCTAGGTAGCATTTTTTTCCAATATACAGGTAAAAAAGATGCAAAAGACTGAGCTACTCAGCACCATTGCATAGAAAAATTCAGATATTCCCTGTGTGGAAAGCAATTCAAGGACAAGGGCAGAATTACCACCATGATTGCCATTATTTCTCTGTTTTTATTGAGTAGTCTATTTTTGCATCCAGTAAACTTAGTTTAGCTCCTTTTGCTGTAAGAAAGATATTTAACTTCAGCTTTTAGACCCTCAAAAAGGTGCAGTTTGCTTAATGCTGTAGATGCAAACTCCTTGATCTTCGTATTGGTATTGGTCTTGGTATTGCTAATTTCCCCATAGTGTTAATTTGGTTTTATTTTGACTCACCTACAGAATTGGAGAAAATATTGATTTCTTTTTTTTTTCTTTTTGAGAAAAGCAACAATCTTCAGTTTTCTTTTCAGAAAAAGAAAGAATAAGCATCTGTTACAGACACAAAAGCCGATTTATGATCAATGGGGAAGATACTAATGGGCTGTATCCTGTCAATCAACTTTTGATGTAATTCTGGTGTCAGCATTTTCGATAGTGCTGTGCTTCCAAGAAGCCAAAAGCAGGAGAGAGCAAACCCCAGCGAGAATCACCAAATTGCATAAAAGTACCAGTTTCCCATACTTTTTAACCTTTTCCTTAGGAATACACTAACAGCAATTTTCACAGCATCCCAGGATGTCAGGAGTTGGAAGGGCCCTGGAAAGCTCCCCGAGTGTACCCCCTGCCACAGCAGGATCACCAGAGCAGTCACACAGGAACACGGCCAGGGCTTTGGGTGTCTCCACACAAGGAGACTCCACAACCTCTCTGGGCAGCCTGGGCCATGCTCCAGAACCCTCACGCTCACAAACTTTGGCCTCATCTTCAGCTTGAACCTCCTGTGCTCCAGCTTGGGACCACTGCCCCTTGTCCTGGCATTGGCCATCCCAGAGCAGAGCCTGGCTCCTTCCTCCTGACACTGCCCTTTCCCAATGGATCCCCAGGAATGAGGGCACCCGTCAGGCTCCTCTGCTCCAAGCTCAAGAGCCCCAGCTCCCTCAGCCGCTCCTCAGCAGGAGATGCTCCACTCCCTCCAGCATCTCATCTTGGTGGCCCTGCTGGACTCTTTCAAGCAGTTCCTGTCCTTCTGGAGCTGAGGGCCCAGCACTGGACACAAGATTGCAGCTGTGGTGTGAGCAGGGCAGAGCAGAGGGGCAGGAGAACCTCTCTGCCCTACAACCACCCCTTCTCATCCACCCCAGGATGGCGTTGGGCTTCTTGGCTCAAGGGCACATTGCTGCCTCATGGGCATTGCTGCCACCAACACCCCAGGTCCTTTTCTACCTGGCAATTTTGGCTATTGGAAATTAAGTTGAGCAGAACTTGATATAATTCTGTTGACCAGTAAATGTCATTGAAATAGGGAGTTAGATGTGGACTGCAGGTGTGGCTTGGCCAAGGAAAATGGGCTTGTGCTCTTATGGTTATAACTTTTCTAATCAAACAGTTGAAACCTTTCCAACACCAAAATTTTTTCTCTCAAATTCAAGACAAAATTTGCTGTGTGACAGATGCCACCCAGACTTCTTTGAAGATAGTCGTAAGTTCAGCTTCCCACCCAGGGCTCTGCCTTCAATGCCTTTGAGTTTTTCTATGCAAAAACTGCACCCAGCTTCACAAAGTGAAGTCTTCTGGCCTTGCTGCTAGTTCATCATTAATACCCATTTTGGAAGTTTTACAGTTAGGATTATGCTCCTAGATCCACTTTTTTCATGTTAAATGTTTTCTTATCTACTTCTCATATGTTGGCAGTCACTTATGGGTTTAGGTAGGCAAGTATTGTCCAAGTGGAATCAGGTTTGTTATTCCCCCCAACACCAGAAGCTATGGAGCTGTTGGAGCGGGTCCAGAGGAGGCCACGGAGATGCTCAGGGGCTCGAGCACTTTCCCTATGGGGACAACTGAAAGAGTTGGGGCTGTTCAGCCTGGAGAAGAGAAAGCTCCGGGGGGACCTTATTGTGACCTTCCAGGACCTGAAGGGGTCCTACAGGAAAACTGAGGAGGGACTTTTTACAAGGGCAGGGAGTGATAGAACGAGGGGAATGGTTTGAAACCAGAAGAGGGCAGATTCAGACTGGCTATGAGGAAGAAATCCTTCCCTGTGAGGTGGTGAGGCCCTGGCCCAGGTTGCCCAGAGAAGCTGTGGGTGCCCCCTCCCTGGCAGTGCCCAAGGCCAGGTTGGACGGGGCCTGGAGCAGCCTGGGCTGGTGGAGGTGTCCCTGCCCATGAGGGTTGGACTGGGGGGGCTGTGAGGTCCCTTCAACCCAAACCATGCTGGGATTCAATGATTTTGTGAAATTCCTTGCAGCTCACAGAAACACCACTTTAGGACGAGGAAGACATGTACATCAAAGCTTAATATATAACTGTCTCATTTTGTTATGCAAGATGATTTGACTTAATTAGATCACGAGCTTTTTACCCATGAGAACAGGAGGACATAATATTAACATAAAATATGTAAGATGCAGTTACAGAAAGAAGATGGGGATATTTTTGAGGCACTACA
>NW_010194237.1:38067-71379 GCF_000695765.1 Mesitornis unicolor | reverse complement strand
AAGTTAAAATCCCCCACGACAACCAGGGCCCTCTGGCAAGTCCCTCCCTGTCCACAGATGCCCTGGGTTGGGGCTCTGGGTGCCAGTGTGCTTCACTGCATGTCCAGTGGCATCACAGAGGACATTGAATCCACGCTGAATTACACACATTAGGCTGCCCTCCTGGCCAGCAAAAGTGCAACTGCTGCTCAGTTCAATCCTCCCAGCTTTTCCTTTCCTGGGAAGGAGCACACAGGAGAGAGAGACTGCACATAGCAGGGAGGAGGCTTCACAAATGCAGTGGCGACCTGCACATTTCCCTGTAGCAGCGGCTTTTCATCTCCAGAAAGGCAGGTCTCCCGCTTCCCAGTGGTGACACAGTTGTTAGGTTCGTTAGTGACATCCTCCTCCTCTCCGGGCTCTGCCCACTGGGGAGTTCTAATTATACTGGCTTTTAGTGCCTGGGGCAAGGGGCGGCAGGACGCAGGACTGGGAACCATCATGCTGGGATTTCTGAGTTGGATTCCCCCCCCCCGCCACGTTCCTCTGGGTTTGAATAAATCACAAAACTTCTCTGCTGTAATTTCCCACTCAACTCACTGTTAGGAGAACAAAATATCTTATATTCCTTGGTGACACTGCTGCTGGGAGTGCATTGAAGTGATGTCTGTGTGTTTTCACCAGCTCAGCGCTATCCTAGGTGTCTAGTGGGGACTTTAAACATATCGGAACATTTTCAGGAAATTTGTAAAAAAATATTTTTCATTACTTTTCTTTCTTATTCTGGAATTAGGTATTTTTTCCCCCTAATGCTACTTTGGAAGAAAGTAAGTGAAGACATATTTAGAGGATTTTCAAGCTTTTATACATTGTTCTCCCCTTCCAAGCCACTTGGCTAAGAAAAAGGGTCATAGGCAGCCTCGTGCTCATTTTGGAAAATGTATTTATGCATCTCTGTTCTTATCTTTTCCCTGGAAAAGTCACTGGTCACTTTTCTAACCTGTATTTTCTCATTAAAAGGCACAATGAAGTTTATGCAGATATACTCAAGGTAAACAGCAAAGTAATATAACTGTGTGAGCATACAACGCCTCCTAGTCTAATGTAACTGCTCCTGTAATTAGGGCTAATCGGCTCAGCCACAGCATTTTGCTAATAAGGCTAAAATACTTCCAGCACCTAAGGTAGTAGTCCAGAATTCATCTGAATGTTTCTCCAAGGTGTGGGCGCTGCTCCACAGACACGCAAGCAGGGATCCTGTGACTGACCCAGTGCTTTTGCCTTTCCCAGTGCTAAGTACAGGACAAATTGCTGTGAACGCACTACCACTGGTGGAATCCAAGGCAAAAGATCTGCTGTGATATGTCAAAAGGAATCAGATATGTCATGTTTGCACAAAATGAGCTTGTCATGTGTCAGATGAGAACAAATTTTGGGACGTGCTAATAATAAATCAGATAAATATAAATCAGCACTTTGTCTCCACTGCCCTGTGGATGCTTCTTGGACTGGGGAGGATGAAAGAGGATTGCTGAGGTGAGGCTGGGATGGGAAGGAAAGGAAAAGTAAAAGAATTGCCTGTTGGAGGGGGGAGATGAATGAATGACTCCTATCACCCTAGGGCAATATTACAAGAGCTGGAGTAGCTTGGTTCCTGCTGGTTATAGTTGTTGACTCTGAGACTGTGTGAGAGAGTCAAAGCTTGTTTTATTGGTACATATGCTACCATGTTATTTAAGGACTATGAGGAGGTGCCAGTGCCATGCAAAGACGTAGGATATGTACAGGTGCCCACCAGGGCTGATCTGGGTATGGAGACATGCTAACTGCAGCGTGTTTGACAGTACACCCTGCTTTGGGCTTGTGGTGACCTGAACTGTGGTGGAGCGTGGGACTATTGCCGTGCTAGTGACCGACTGGGTGTAGGAAGCTGCTGCCCTTAGGTGGTCCCACATCCTTGGTCAGCATCTCCTGTCTGGTCCCTGTTGGCTGTTCCACCACTACAGCAGCTGCACTACCCCACAGTGAGTTTATTGGTGACGAGGGCACGTGGCACTCTGCTCCACAGGCGTCATGTGCTGGTATCTTAGATGTACTGTTAGCTTTGGAAAAAGTGAAGCTCCTACAACCACTACTGCTTCTACAGCATTAATTAAATATTGAATAGGGTCTAAAGGAAGATATGGAAACCAAGTCAGTGGTTTCATCAGCACTTCCAGTGAGTGGTAGATTCACTTTGGACTTGAGGACACAACCATCTATTAGGCTGAAGGTGGAACTTCAGTCTGAACTTAATACTTACTGGAAGGTCCTTCTCTGGCCCCGGAACCTGATTCAAAGGTACATTTTTGTTGACCATTTCCTTTTGCTCCAGATGGATCAGAAAATTCTGGAGTCTTAATGTGTTAGTTTAAGATCAATAGATACAGTCTGCTTTTCTTTGCAAAGCCTCACAGGTGACTGGGAGCAAAGCTGAGATCCTTTTGTGACGGCTTTCTTTCCGCCACAGCTATTGACCATGGAGTATGCTTAAAAGAAATGAAAATAGTTTTGCACATAATGCTCATTTAAATACTGGAAAAGGACTGTTGCAGAATGTTGCCAAGTCTAAAAATATGAATAAATTGAAAATCTATTTAAACAA
The DNA here is from genome assembly GCF_000695765.1 of Mesitornis unicolor. Taxonomy (NCBI): domain Eukaryota; kingdom Metazoa; phylum Chordata; class Aves; order Mesitornithiformes; family Mesitornithidae; genus Mesitornis; species Mesitornis unicolor. Next base: position 68,756 of record NW_010194237.1, on the reverse strand, counting down.
ATTCATAAATGCTATGTCCCTCTGGATATGTATCAAAATGATCTCAGCACAACCTGAATTTGAGAAAACCTCTGATTGACAGAAGAGGGACCCTTCTAAACATGCTTTTTTCTTACCCCCTCACATCAGCAAGGTAGATGTTCTCATGACTTTTGGTTTCTGGCAATCTACAGCCAGTTTTTCCTAACTGGAAGTTTAAATCATAGAATCACAGAAATTTTAAGGTTGGAAGAGACCTCTAAGATTATCAAGTCCAACCGTCAACCCAACACCACCATGCCCACTAAACCATGTCCCGAAGTGCCTCATCTACATATATTTGAACACCTCCAGGAATGGTGACTCCACCACTCCCCTGGGCAGCCTGTTCCAATGCTTGACATCCCTTTCATTAAAGAAATTTTTCCTAATATCAAATCTAACCCTCCCCTGGTGCAACTTGAGACCATTTCTTCTTGTCCTATCACTAGTGACATGGAAGAGACCAACACCCACCTCTCTACAACCTCCTTTCATGTAGTTGTAGGAGGTGATAAGGTCTCCCCTCAGTCTCCTCTTCTCCAGGCTAAACAATCCCAGTTCTCTCAGCCGCTCCTCATAATTCTTGTTCTCCAAACCCTTCACCAGTTTCATTGCTCTTCTCTGGACATGCTCCAGTGCCTCAATGTCCTTCTTGTAGTGAGGGGCCCAAAATTGAACACTTTTCAGAAAGAGCTGTGTCAACCCTTCTGTAACCACAGGCAGAAAATAAGTACAAGTTGTTCAAGAATCTTCTCATGCCACAAGTGCCCTTACCGACATGCCGTCTTTTCTGAGGAGGCAAAGGCATTGCACAGGCTCTTGTGGCATTTGCTGTATGAAACTGGGGAGGGAGGCGAGTCAAATGCTTCACTAAGGTGGAAGTTTACAAGGCAGTGATAGTGATGTCTGAAAACACACCTCCACTGTGATGAAGTGGAACTGCAGTGGACCACAGAAAGGCCATCTGGCAGCTAAAGAAACTGAACCATGTACTGAACATGAGCTGAACATTTCATTTTGGCTGGCAGCACCTCACCAGAGTGACAAATACCGATCTTTTGCAGTACACTGATTGCATGAGCAATGAAGTTTTGCTGTGATGATTCTGCAGTATTATGCCTTTTGCCGTGAATTGATCTGCTTAGTCACTGTTGTGGCTGCTCCACCTGATTCTTGGCTATGAGGGACACATGATAATATTTGCTTTTGCAAGCCCTGTGGGGAGCATTGTCTTAATTAAATCACCATATTCCAGAGTCATGGAGTGCAAGGCAAAAAAGGATCGTTAGGTAATTGTGACTTTCTTTTAGTATAGATTTTAGAATTTCAATTGTCTGACCCTTACTGAAAACTGATGTCTGAGATGTGTTAAATGAACCCCACCTACAGACCCCACTGACTATCTTAGAGGAGCCTGCAGTGAATATGTTTACATGAGCATGTTACTTGGAGTTGGGATTGCACTTTTGAAGTGACTCTCTTGATCAGCTCCAGTACCTTGATTTCATTTACACTGAGTCTGAGAACTATATTCCTTTTGGATGAAAACAACTCAAAAGCTGAGCTGCAGGACTAAGCATTGCCAGTAGCAATAAGCAGTGGGAAAGCAGGGTTTTCAGTACTGCCGTTTCAGATGTAAGATGTCACTTTACCAGTGGCACTGGTGCAGTCAGCAGTGGGCATGACTCATAAAGCGTGAGTATGAGAAACCTCCTCCTAACTTACATCTATTTCAGTCTGGAAGGAAAACTGATTTTGATTATGAAACTGGCATGCAGAAGGGCAGGAGAAACCTCTCGAGTTGACCCAAGCTCACAGCCTGTCCTAACTGCCTGGAGCAGCAAAGAGCCATGCAGTACTTCACACAGGTTGGTAAGATTCAGTTCAAGGTTGTTCAGTGTTGCGATGATGGGCCAGCTCCAGTGTTGTTCCCATTGCCTGCCACATGGATCAGTATTGTCTCCTCTTTCTTGGCACTTTCTCACTTTTTTTGGGGAGTTTGGAGTTAGGAGACCTTTAGCTAATCCTGTGTTTCAAATAAACAGTAACAACATTGATATCATGCTGGTAACAACCAGAAGGGACTGCTTCTGCTGCCAAACACAGTTTCTTAATCCAGTGACTCGTTCTCCCAACTCTTTGGATGAGTTTCTGATGAGTGTCAAATTCTTCTCAACCATATAGCCACACCATACAGCATATACCCTGTCATGAGACCTGCCCTGCCACCCTTAACACCCTGTTAGCATAGACCTCACCAGCACACTCTGCTCTGACCTGCCTCAGGTGCTACCTGTGAGTGCTCTGCAGAAGGGTCCAGCCAGGCAGCCTGCCCTTGCCTTTTGTTGTCACCAGGGATATTGGCAAGTATGGACTGATCATTTCATGGCCAGCATCCACACAGCATGAGGCTATTCTGCAGTGGGCCAGGTAGAGCTTGGAACCATGAACATCTTCACTTAACCTTAAAAAAACCTAGGGGAGCATAAGAGAATGTTACACTTCATCTGTTTGAGATGTATTTACTTTACAACTGAAAACCTTAAAGCCCAGCTAGATTAGTGAATGAGAGCTAATGTAAGTATTAAGATCCAGCTCTGATCATAGAGGACTATCAGGGGCTTCAGCCCTTTCTGCCTCCCAATATTTGTGCTGCTCAGCACAGATTCAGAAGCTACAGGTTCCTGCCTCCTAAACAGTCTCAGCTTCTTAGATATGAAAGGAGCTTAAGGGTCCCGGATGATCAGAGAAATAGCAGCATGGGCCTGAAAAGGAATGGTCCCAAACTGGTTGCACAGGTGCATCCCTACTGCCCAGCATCGCCAAAAGGGAGTGAGTGAAAGGCACATCACACCTAGCCAGTTTCCTGAAGCTTCCCAAAACAGGTCCTCTGAGCACTCTCTCCCAGTTTGTGTGGACCATTCACTATCGCCTTATAAACCACCATGTACAGAGTTTGCCAGCTGGGAATTTAAGATAAATCTCTCTCTCCTTGAGGTGTCTGTAGCAAATAGCCTGGAAGGGCACTATCTGGTAGATACGTGACCATTACATGCAGCCAACAAAATGTTTCTGTAATGGTGTAGCTTCCAGCAACTTCTCCTTTATTTTTTGTAGCAAACTGAAGCACAAAGAGAAAGATTTTGTGCCACACAGAGCCTTACTGTGATTGCTATAATTTTGGTTTTTTTAATTCTGCCTAGTGGAAAACAGACAATCAACTTTAACCATTTATTCTTTACTAACTGCCCACACAGCAAAAGGAATTTAAAAACTTTTTCATAGCCTGCATAATGTTTATGCTCCATTTTTTGAAGGGGAGAACATTCTCTGCCCTTCAAAAATACTAATGAGCTGTTTGCAGCAGCAGTTCATCTCTGAATCATTCACTGTAACTTTGCAATGGTAGTACCTTTCCTGAAATGTATCTCAAAGGCAATTTGGGCTGTAATTTATCCTAAAGGTCAGACCTGCCTATCTGAGGGTCTGATCAAGAGTATGCACATTCTTACATACCTCCAAATGTATTCTGGTTGTTAAGAGATATCTCACTAGCGGATGAAGGATGAACAAAATAATTCCTTTGGATTTTATTCACTTTAATATTTTTGGATTATATTTAAAACAAGAAGAAGCCAATTTTAAAAAAAAAAAGATTACTGAATAAGATTCTAATTTATGTTTCCCACTGCTATCATGGTTTTAAAGTTTCTGAAATATGTTTGGACATCTGTGCTCAGTTTTTGTACACAAAACAGAAAGTCCAGAACATCATGGGAAACCTTATTCTGAAGGGATGCCAGTCCAGATCCATGCTCTGAAGAGTTTCATATGGTTCAGATCAGTTTATAAAAAAAGCCTCAGAACTGTTTTATCCTTAGCTAACATGATTTTAAACTTCGAAATTTTTAACCTCAATTCAACAAAGCACTTAACGATGCGCTTAATGATAACCACCTCTGTTTTTCACAAACATGCTTTTCTTTGCTCTCCTGAAGTTTGTTGTTCCTATAACAAAGAGTAAGAGGAAATAGTGAAGTAATTTTTTTTAAAGAGCATATACTGTGGAATTATGAGAATACAGCAGTAGCTTAAACTTCACCATTTGGCTTGTTGACTGATTCCCTTGGTATAAAGGAATGAGGGCCAGCACGTTGTGAGTGCAGGAAAACCTGAATTCCATTTTATTTGTTTTTCTTTTCAAAATGCTACTCTGTGAAGCAATTCCGACCTTCGCTGCAGTCAGAATATTACACTAACCAGCTGCTGAACAAGGACTTCGCTGAATCTAGGTCAGGTCTAATTTGTGAAGCTCACAGAGTTAGTCACTATGGCAGCTTTCTGAAAGGTACAGATGGAGAATCCATGAGCTGTGGGAACAGAATTACGAGGCTTCTTCTCACCATCAGTTTTAATGCAATTTGTTTTATTTCCTTTTCCAGGAGTTCCTTTTTCTCAGAGTTCCTAGTAAAAGAGAGATTAAATGTGACAGCTACATCTGTTTTAGGAAATTCCCATGGAGATATCAGATTGGTAGCTGGCTCATACGATGTTAAAAGTGAGCGCTTCTGGTCTGAGCAGGTGGTCTATGAACATTGTGGAAAATCTGTAGCCTTTTATAGTGACTTTCATCTCAGGATCTCAAAGCGCTCTATAAATATCAGTTGATCAAGCCTTACAGCACCCCTGTGAGGTGATCACTTTGTAATTGAAGGGAGTGGGTTTTATGGCTCAGAAGTTTGCCAGTGGCTGTGAAACCCTATTTGTGACTCACAAAATCTGCCACAAGTAGAGCAGACTTATTGCTGCTGTGTCTTTAAAGAAGAGCTGTTTGAGTTGCAGGGATGCTTGTGCCACTGGCACTTCCCTTCTGATCTGCTCTGCTGTCCCTTGTTCTCCTGCTCTTGTTTCCCGGATCCCCTGCCAAGGTCACACACTACCCGTGCTTTCTTTTGGACATTCCACCGTGCACCATATGTTCTGGAGAGAGCGTGACATAGATGCATGTTTTGCAGGTTGTTTCTCTGCATTTCCTCTGACAAAATGTGTGCTAAGAGGTGCTTCAACCAGCCTTCTCCCAGGTGTAGCAGTGGAGAAAACAGCAGTGCAACTCTTCTCTCTGTTCTGTGTTGCTGGCGTTAATTTAAAGGGTTAACCTGTCATCAGAGGCAACATCAATGGACAGAGGACATCTGACTGAGCAATGTCCTGCAGTCAGCAGAAGAAGCTGCCTTGTAAAGCGGTCCTGTCTGCCCTACAAATGGGCTGGAGCATCAGGTTCACCAAGGGCATGTTTGCTTCAGTGAATATTATTTTTGTATTTTGCAAGAAACCATGAACAAGCTTATTATTATCATAACATGACAAACATTATTTGTGTGTGCCTCTACATCTATGTGTGTGCATGAAGGCACTGCTTATATCGTTATCACCACCACTTCTTAGACCTTCGGACAGGACATCAGTACAAAATTAACCTTTTATGAGTTTTGTTTGTTTATATAGCTGTAGAGGTTGTTTATGTTGAGTACACTTTGACTTGCAGTGAACATACTTGAAACTCACTTATATTCTAGCTCTAATTGTAACCTCTTGGGAGGGTTCGGGCTCTCCAAAGATGGTGTTATTTTCCTCGGTAAAATGTGGGATGGAGGGAATGGGAAAAAAAAATTAGTATTTCCAGATGAAAATACATCCAGTTTCTTGGATAAAGACCTTAGGCTTAGTTGCCTGTGTGATAACACTCAGGTTATAAATATCACCTTTTGACAACGTCGACCCATGATGCTGGCTGGTAAATCCTGGTTTGTCATTTTAAGCATTCTGTAAAATATGATTGCCAAGGCTGAAAGGAGAGTCCCTGCCAGTGTTACTCTGGAACTTGTACTGCGTATTATACCTCTTAGTATAAAAGTTAATGATACCAACTCTATCCCCAGCCAATATTTACAGCACAAAGAAATCCTTAAATGCAAAGATATTTGACAGTTTTATGCTATTACACCAGAGGAGAACTTGACGTCAGATTTTCAAGTGGTTATAATTTTTAAATTTGCTTTGTAAAGGACTTTATCTTCCCATCTCCATGACAGTCAGCACATCTGGAGCTCCACCCTGATTATGACCTCTGGATATTGCCATAATATAAACATTAAACAAATGTAGTTAGTGATAGAATGTGGGCAGGTTATTTCTTCCCTTGATTTGTGGTTTAAAAGATTTACATGGACATGTGTTGTTCCCAGTCCACAGCTACCAATAGATTAATACAATGTGAGGATATTGTCACTGAGTTTAAAAAGCCGAGGATTCTTTCCAATGGCTTTACCAAAGTGACTGAGTTCAGCTTTCAGTCTATTTGCATTTTGGCTACATCACAGCATGCTACAAATTTCTTAGTAAAAAGTATTGAATGATCAGATAGAACTGAAAACAGCCTGGGAGAAATCAGAAATTTTACTGGGGAACAGGAAGCAATCAGGAAGTTTACTACTGTAAAAGTTTGTTCTGTACCCCAAATAGAGGAGCAAAGAGAATAGTTTCTTGGAGATTAAAATGTGTAATACCGAGCAAACCTTTGTACACTTAGAGCATCCAGTTCTCAACACAGCAAACAGTAACCTAGAAACATATGTGGTGAGCAATAACCCTCATAAATCTTGAGAGATTATGTGTTCCTAATGTGAGACTTCAGACTGATCTATTTTGTTAAGTCCCAAACTTCAGCATGATTCAATCAAGTTTTGCTTAATCTGAATTTATTTACTCTTTGTGATGATGATTCATTGAACATGTCTCTAGTCCAGTCTGCTGAACTAATTTATCAGGCATTTTGATGGACTGGTGATTTGTCTTCTCTGAACATTTCATGGTTTATTTATTTATATCATCTGGATTGTGTAGAGCAAGAACTGCAGTTCTGCTAAGAATTAAACATTCCTCAATGATGCTTTTAGTAACAGGAAACACTCTCTAGATAGGTATTCTTGTTGCAACGTAGCCAAAAGACTAAGCCAGGAAAACTTCTTATCTACAGATTCAATTCCCTTAAGTAAATTCCTGTGTTAAACTGGGTAGATTTGTGTCTACACACAACCCAGCAAAGACGGAGGGACAACAGTGGTGAGGTTTCTCTGTGCAGGACACAGGGATTTCCTGGAGGCTGTCCCATGAGAAATAAGCAGAAATAAGACACAAGGGGTTTGCTTACAGAGCCTAATTAACATGCAAGTACTGTGCAGAGAGGCATTCTCACACTAGCTCTTCTCTGGCTCTTATGGATAATGATCGTACGAGACAGACCAGGCTGGACTTCAGCATAAGTTGGCAACTTATATACATTCCCAGAACCATACTTGAATTGCTGTTCTATAGTGAAATCTGTGTCACTGTGACCACACTGCAGTGGCCACTTGTTAAAGCCAACTTCAGAACAGCTACGCGCAGTAGGTATGCCTACCTTCAATGCAGGTACCTTGCTTTGGCCTTCTCTTTTCCAAGGGAATATATCTCATCAGGTGATTTTCAGAAAGACTTCCAACTCTCTACCTGCGAAGGAATTAAATAATAAATGCATGGAAGAGGCAAACTATTTCCCAGAGTGGAAGGTGCTGATTTTCCGTACACACAGGTACAAAATAAGATTCCTCTCTCTTCTGAAGGAGTGCAGTTTGCTAGGTCTGAGCTTCCCAGAACAAGAGATATGGACATAACTAAAGTGAGTTTAGTGAAGGGCCACTGTGATGTTTAAGGAACTGGAGCATTTAACATATGAGGAGAAGCAGCAAGAGTTGTGGCTCTTCAGCCTGGAGAAGAGAAGGCTCCAGGGGATCTCATAAGTGTGTATAAAATACCTGATTCGGTAAAGGGGTGCAAAGAAGATGGAGTCAGACACTTCCCAGGGGTGCCCAGTGGCAGGACCAGAGACAATAGGCACAAACTAAAATGCAGGAAATTTCACTAAAACATGAGAAAAAGAACTTCTTCAACATGAGGTGTTGATCACTGGCACAGGCTGCCTGGAGAGGCTGTGGAGTTTCCATCCTTGGAGCTATTCAAAACCCAACTGGACACTATCACCTGTAACCGACCCTGCTTTGGGCAGCAGACTGACTGGAGGCTCCCCAGAGGTGTCTGCCAGCCTCAGCCGTTCTACCATTCCATCAGGTTAAATGAAAAAACCCTAAGTATTTGTTAGTGCAGATTTTCCTGAAAATTGATAGTAGTGAGCAGAGCATTTCAGTGTATCAAGTAAATGTTAACCCTTTTGATTCTTAGGCATATGATGTTCTCTTGCTAAGCCAAAACCAGTGGATATAAATTAGAGATCAAGCACCATTAATGGAGCAGCAGTACTAGAACATGTGTGGTAGTAAATATGTGCACAGATATGTAGCATGAGTATCAGTTAAAGGTGTAAGAAGAAGTAGAGATGTGATTCAATTACCAATTGGATGTGCTATATTTGCTACCATTCAAGGACTGGTGTTTGTGCCACACTGCTGAGCTTGGTCAGTAGCATCAGATTTTGGTTCCTTTCCTTGGTGCTGTTTCATGGGCTACATCAGCCCTGAACTTGGCTCAAAGCCTTCCTTAAGAGTTATTTCATTTAGAGCTTTACCTAGTCATTAGAAACAAAGAAATTGTAAAAATCTGATGTTACATGGATTTATGGCATAAGCCACTGGAGTTGTAAGTAGCAATGATCAGGCAAAAACATGTCCTTTTTTTCTTCTGGTACTGTCTTCTGGCTTCCCAGTGGCCTTAAATAGAAAACCCATCAGTTGATACCTGAGGACAGTGAAATGAATCCAAGATATCCCAAACACATTTGGCATATTTAGACACATCCTTTCAGCTTGTCTTCTTTCAGACAGTTTCTGAGTGAAGTTAATAATAATATCATTTATTTTGGATGATTAATTCTGTGATTCTTGCTTCTACATCCTGAATGCAATACTTCCAGGCTTGGCTTCTTTTCTTCTCCAGGGAAATGCATTAGACTTCTCCAGTTATTCTGGATATTTAGAGCTGGAAGACCATGACCTATTTGTATACAGGTCTAAGCTATTAAACAACCAGAGGCACTTCAGATTTAATTGTTTTATTAGTGCCTCTTTGTTGACTTTGACTGAGGTAAGAGATTTGTATTGCCAAGAAGAGAACATGAATTGGGCCTTTATGTACAGACACATGTATTAGATCATTTGTGAAATTTTAACATGGGAAAACAGCCATAGTTAAATAATAAAAAGTATTGGTATAACACTACTGTTACTTGCTGGTGTTACTTACCTGAAAATAATTCTACAGGAGTCAGTATAATTGGAAGTTTATAAAACCTGTGAAAAATCAGAACAGAGACCTATGCTTTCAGTCTTATTTTAGATTCAGAAACCACCACAGGGACTATACACAGTTTCAGGAAGAAGGTACTTAGCTTTCCTATCCAGTTAGAGATCCACAGTGGTTTTTTTGTCCCTAAAGTCTATGGAGACAAATGTAGCCAACTGACCCTCTTTTAACCATATGTTTTTATTTTTTTTGTATCTGGAGGATAGCCAGCATGCTGGTATAGCTATAAAGCTAACCAAACCTGAAGGAAACAGGCTGGAGTGACAGAAGGAGATGTAAATTCATTTGAAGAGTATCTTTTTCAAGAAAAGAAGATGTACCACTGTTTTCCTGAGGAATGCACGAGTCATGTCTGAAGATACGCAAATGCAAAAACCATCTGATGATAGCAGCATATCGGCATTAGCAGCTCTGCCAGCGTCTGTCCACTCACTCGCTGAACCATGCTGAGGACACAGAAGTTCCAGTTCTGCTGTTTACCCAGCTGTGGATCAGCTGGTTCCACATGAGGAATTTGTCTTTTCAGTTTGCTTTTGTAAAAACCTAAGAAATTACTTGAAACAGAGGAAAAAAATTAAACTCTTAAGAAAAGAGCATAATAATTGCCAAGCCAGGCTAAGGAATGCCAGAACTGGAGCTGCCATAACTCAGGTCTGTTGTGTGTGTTATCTTCCAATTGCATGACCGCAGACTGGTGGATTTTTTGTTTTGTTTTGTTTTTATCCCCTTACTTCAGAGGATGGACCTGCTGAGGGATGAATCATGGTTACCTCATTGCAGAAACTGTGGAATTTGGAGGGTTATGGCAGAGGATTTCAAGATAGGAAAGGATTGTACTGTGGTTTGGGAAACTGAGTGTTGTGCTGGTATTGGATTTTGTTGCTATTATGGATTTTGCTGTTATTCTCCTGAACATAATTTCTATGTAATGCTGGGCTAGTCACTTAACTCAAAACTTTTCACAGATGGTAACTGATTTTCTGGAAACCCTGACAACTGGAATTTGATATGGGATATGCTGAATACTCGCTATTATGGGAACTGTGCTTTAGATGGTGAAAAAAAAATCTGTTCTTAAGCATCTCAAATGAAAAACCAGAGTCTATGGTTTCTTTTGGCAATTTTGACTCAATGACCAAGTGTAAACTTAGAAGGTAATACTTCCTTCTCACCTTCAGGAGCCCTGGGAAGATAAATTATCAGTGCTCATAGAACTCCAGGATCCTGCAGATGAGAAGACTATAAAATGCCTTTTTTGGGAATAGGTAGCTGTGTTTCAGCATTCTATCAGATTATAGGTGCCATACCTAGAATAACAGGATAAGCTATTTCAAATATTGATGCCACTATTTTTGTGTAGTGAATTAGCAGAGAACCATAGCAAAACTTTAAAAGTTCATTTAATTCACTCCCCTGCCTGAAAGCAGGATCAGTTAGGCCTAATATATTCCTGTTAGAGCCTTATCTAGCTCCAGTGACAGAATCTTCACCATCTCCTTGCATGATTTTCCATTGCTTTACTTTCCTTACCATTAAAAAGTCTTTCCCAGTAGCTAACTGAAATATCTTTGCTGTAATGCTTGCCCTGTCCTCAGGGAAGAGGGAGAAAGGTTCATCTGTGGGACTGCCTCACAGTGCAGAACTGAGATTATCCTAAATAATAGGATCCTAAATAGCCTAAAGGGTGCAGAACTGAGATTATCCCTTTATTTCCAAAGAGATTTAAAAATTGCTCCAGACCAATGGTCTGCAACAGCACAGGTTGGGCATTGACTGCCTGGAGAGTAGCTTGACAGGAGAGGACCTGGTGGTCCTGGTGGACAGTAGGCTGGCCAGCAATGTGCCCTTGCAGCAGAGAAGGCCAACAGCCTCCAGGGATTCATTAGACAAAGTGTTGCCAGCATTGGTGAGACACGTCTGGAGTGCTGGGTCCCACGTTGGACTCCCCAGTACAAGAGAGATATCATGGAGCTGGTCCAGTGAAGGGCCATTAGGATGTCTAAGGGACATACAAGAACAAGCTGTGAGAGCTGGGGCTGTTCAACCTCAAGAAGGAGCCTCACCAATGTGTATAAATATCTGAGGGAGGGGTGTGTAAAGAAGATGGTGCCAGAATCTCCTCCGTGGTGCCCATGGAGGCAATGGGCACAAACTGAAACACAGGAAATTCCACTAAAACATAAGAAAAAAACTTCTTCAATGCAAGGGTGGTCAAGCACTGACACAGGCTGTCCAGAGAAGTTGTGGAGTCTCAGCCCCTGGAGATAGCAAAAACTCTGCTGGACACAATCATGGGCAACGTGACCCTGTTTTGGGCAGGGGATTGACTATACGATCTCCAGGGGTGCCTGCCAGCCTCAGCCATTATGTGATTCAGTGCCCCTAGGAGCTGTATGTAGAAAGCATGAACCTGGCATTTACCTCCTGCATATTGAAGATGTTGTGCAACTGTTCTTTGCACGAAAATTGAAGATGGCTGTTTCACTCATGGTCTGCCTGTATAATAAGGGGAATAAAAATAGAAATACATAATGTTTAAATAGCTTTTATGATTTTGTATGGTAAGAGTTCTCCATTGCTCATGAGGATCTGGAGTTTGGGTGCCTTCCCAGCTCTCTTCAGTAAGGCGTAATTGTTTTATTTTTTTAAATTTATTTCATTCTTGTGTAGTTTTTCAAAAACACTGACTACTGCCTAAGTAAAGAAATACAGCTTATTGCCAAGTCTAATGCTTCCCTCACCAGTGATGTATTAAAATGCTCCTCACTTTCACTTTTCTCCTTATCTTCTTCAGACAGCTGGAAAGCCAGTTCCCAGTGTCTTATGCTTGAAAGCATGATTTTCAATAGATCTTTTTTCTCCTTCCCTTCAGCCCAGAGCATGAGATCTCATTTTATAATGCATTATAGCTGCTTGTTTGGGGAATAGAGTTCTCTCAATGAAGAGTAATTTTCCAGTGCATTCTGGACATTCTCACAGAGAGAGATTTAACACCTTGAAAGAATGACCCTGTAAGATATTCGTGCTAGATTAACCTACCCCATAACCGAAACTAGACCTCAAATTTCTCTTGCCATTTCCTCTTCACCCTCAGATTGCCTAAATTCCTGAACCATCTGCTCGTCTGTCAGCCTAGTTCCTCTTAATCATGAGCTTCTGTTGTGCCTAGCACACTCAGTTGTGCCCAGTGACAATACAAAGGGCAATGGTCACAAACTGAACACAGGAGGTTCAACTTAAACATAAGGAAAAATTTCTTTACTGTGAGGGTACCAGAGCACTGGCACAGGCTGCCCAGAGAGGTTGTGCAGTCTCCTTCTCTGGAGACATTCAAGACCTCCCTGGACGTGTTCCTCTGTGATCTTCTCTAGGTGATCCTGCTCTGGCAGGGGGTTGGACTGAGTGATCTTCAGAGGTCCCTTCCAGCCCCTGCCATTTTGGGATTCAGTGATTCTGTGAATTTTTTTTTTACCATGAGATCAATCAGACATTGGAATAATCTCCCAGGGGAAGTGGTAAATTCCCCTACATTGGTCAGTTTTAAGAGTCAGCTTGACAGAATGCTGACTCATCTCATTTAAACTATACTTTCACCTTGAGAGGTTGGAGTAGATGATCCTTGTGGTTCCTTCCAACCTGGTATTCTATGATTCTATGACTGTAGTCCTGTCTTCAGAGCCATCCAAATCCCTATTGTGCTAAGCTTGAAAGTTCACAGTCCACTCTGCAACTCTGCCTTTTTCTTTTGCTGGATCTTTCTCTGATTCCCTATGCCTCTTCCCTTCTCACAGAGAAGAGACAGAGTGGATGCCTTCCTCCTGCTCAGTCACTCCTGACCACTGAAGCATTTCATTTTGGGACTGTAAGCCAGATCTGTGACCTCCCTCATGATGAGAGCATCATTTTCATTCCTCATCCTGCAACCCAGTAAACCCTTGATGGAGTAAAATCATGAACAGGAGGGTTGGTAACTACCGCTTCCTCTGCTAGGCCATGTGGTCAGGGGACAACCTGGGGAGCTGGGAGATGTGGGTTTAACTTCAGCCTGGTGAAAAGGGTGGAGAGCTCAGGTCTCTCTTGTCTCCCAGGAATAGTGCAGCCCCCAAGCTGTGAAGTGCCAAGTACCCTGATCTGAACTTGACTTTTTCCTAGGTGGTACCTGCTGGCAGGTTACTCACTTTAGTTCCTTGGCCTCTCTCTCATCCTTATGTTTTCATTAACTGTCTCTTGGTTTTGTGATTTTTTTCCTTCTCAGACAACCGTGCTGTGAGGGAAGTTCAGGGCAGAGAGGGTCACCTTGTCTTAGGATTTTTTAACAGAAGAGATGCATTACCAAACAAACCCTTTTATCTGAACAGTAGTCACCCTGGCTGCCATTGCCCTCTATACCCCTTTGGTCTGTCCTCTCAAAGACAAAAACCTGTTTCCTAGAGCCCATTCTCTCACAAGTTTTTATGCAATCTAGTTTTAAGAGTTTCGAAGAAAGAAATGTCAGACCCTTCCACAGGTAGCTGTTTCATAGGGCAATATGGCTCACCCTGTCAGTGAATCAGCCTATATTTCTTTTAGCTTGTTTCTGACCCTTGTTCCTCCCCACTCCATAAATCAGTCCTCCTCCTCCTTTGTGGTGTTTACACTGTCAAAATAGATAGAAGTCCCCAGGGTGGTTCCTCACCTCCAGCAGATTGTCTCAACATTAACGCCTGAGCACACTCTGCTCTCTATGCTCAGCTGTCATGCAGCCAAACTCGTCTCATTGACTTAATTCCTCATAAATCAATAGGTCCAGATACTTACCCTCTCACTTCCTTTGGGATGAGTCTGCCCCACAAGCTCACAGCCAGTTTGTTGGTCTCTGCTGTTGTTGGGACCTTCTGTCTCCCTTCTTTAAGCACATTTCTCCGCTTCATGTCTGTATTTGAGGTTGAGCTTCCTTGTGCAGACTACTGCCTTGTGCCCATCCACTTGGCTGTCATTTTGGTATTTCCAGCCTGTCTAGGTTTCTTTATGTTTTGTGTCTGTCCCCATTGCTTTACACAACACCTCTCTAATTCATGGGAGTTGTTACATCAAATATAAATTGAATGAATGTGGTGTTTACTGTTTCCTTCCAGATCATTAATAGACATTAAATAAAACCAGACTTTGAGCAGATCTAGCCCTCCTCTCCTCCCCTCCCCACACCCAATCCATGCCCCAGATATTCTCCCATCGGCTCTTTATGTTCATGTTTATCTTTTGTTCCTCTTTGTTTATGGACTCACAGTCTGTGTTCAATCTCTGTGACAGTGCTCATTTTCCAGCCAACTTGCATTCATTTTTCAAGTCATGTTTTGTAGCTGAGGCTTTTCTCAGGACTGGCTGTAGGCTGTTTCTTCATTTCTTTCATCTGCTGGTTTTGTAAATCAATAAGAAAGGAGTGATCATGAGTTTTTTTGAAAGATTTAGTCCTTATTGACTTGCTGAGGTGACTTTCCTGCTGGCACTAAGCAAACACACCATCACTGGTGATGGGAGATGTGCTCCCTTTTGCACCAGCAATGAAATTTCCCTGTGCTCTTCACTGCTTATTGAATTTATTAATCCTATTGTATTTATTAATCCAGTCCCTCAGCAAAGATATTGCCATTGACAAATTCAGAGAAACAAAGTGTGACTGATCTAGGAAAGTGGAGGCAGCAGGGAGATTCATGTGGTTAAAATATCATCTCCAACAGAGCCAACATCCCTCCCACATTACAATAGAACCTGTAATATGACTGCAGCAACCTTTTCTCTGAAGGCAGGGTCAGGCAACAGGAGCTTTTGCACCCTATCACTTGTTGTTGGCACTCCAAAACATGCTGCTGTCCTGTGGCTCAGCTGTACAGGTTGGGCAGAGATAGCACCATGGGGAATCACTAAGATCTTGCAGGAAAGACAGGCATGTGGGGATTAGCATCACTAAGTCCTGAAAAAAGGTTATGAGGAGAAACATGTGTGGGGTTTCTACTCAGCTGTTTGGTATTTCTGTTCATTTCTCTGAAGTCCATTGCTGTTGTGTAATGCAAGTAAAACCCCATTTTCCTTCCACAAGAAATATATCTAGCTGTCTTGCAAGTCTCTTCTTGCTCCTTATCTTAGGGACAGACTTCAAGCCTTTCAGCACAAAGAAACAATAAAACAGTCCTGGTCAACCTGATCAGTGTTAGTCTCAGCCCATTAGTGGGCTACCTGTTGCAAGGGTTTGCTAGGCAGGCTCTGGGACAAAGGATTTGCAAAGATGGCTTTCAAAGTGAGCAGAGTACCTGGATGCTTATGGATATTGAGTAAAAAAACCTGATAGGTAGTACAGACAAAAGCATTTGTTCTTTCCTCATGTCGGAGATGCTCCAATCCCCTCATCATCTTCATGGCTTTATGCTGGACTCTCCTCAGTAGTTCCTTGTCCTTCTTGAACCCCAGCCCAGAACTGAACACAATATTCCAAATGCGGTCTCACCAGGGCAGAGTAGAGGGGAAGGAGAACCTCTCTCGACCTACTAACTACACTCCTTCTGATACACCCCAGGATGCCATTGGCCTTCTTGGCCGCAAGGGCACAGTGCTGGCTCATGGTCATCCTGCTGTCCACCAACACCCCCAGGTCCTTTTTCCCTGAGCTGCTCTCCAGTAGGTCAGCCCCCATCCTGTACTGATCCATGAGGTTATTCTTCCCCAGATACAGTACCCTACACTTGCCCTTGTTGAAGTTTGTTAAGTTTCTCCCCGCCCAACTTTCCGGCCTGTCCAGATCATGGTGAATGGCAGAAGAGCCTTCTGGTGTGTCACCCCACTTCCAGACCAGGGGAATTCAGACCAGGAGGGATTCAGAAAGGGGCAATGTGGGCTGAGACATGGGACAACGCTGAGCTTGGGGTGTAG
This sequence comes from Mesitornis unicolor, assembly GCF_000695765.1. NCBI lineage: Eukaryota > Metazoa > Chordata > Aves > Mesitornithiformes > Mesitornithidae > Mesitornis > Mesitornis unicolor. The sequence continues at coordinate 52,478 of NW_010194237.1, read as the reverse complement.
GTGGTAAGACCTAATGTTTGATCTAGCAGAGAGCTGGGTAGGAAGGAGGGCCAGTGACCATGGTCCAAGCAGTCTGGTATAAGGATTTTTTTGGTGCAAGGAGACCATGCTCAGCAACCAGGTGGAGGGAGCAGAACCCAAGGAAGGGATCTGCAGCTACAACTCAGTAAATTAAATGTGCACAGGCTCAGTCTCTGGCACTGAGGCTAACTGGCATAGGAAGGGCCTTATTTTTGCTTGTGAGTTCACTTAGCTTCCAAAAAAGGATGACTGCATGCAAACCTTAACTTGTGCTGCATCCCAAATCATGCCTTCAAACTGTTTAGGAGTGTTTGTTGGCGCAGACCCAAGGCACGACAAGGGTTGTTCTTACAACCTTGCAGTTACTGTGATTGAGTTCAGTGCTTAGGAACAATCGCTGGTGCTTTTCAATTTCTGTACACAGATGGTGCTTTACACACAGCAAGGGACAAGGCAGAGCGTAGGCTAGGGTTTGGAGCAAAGGCCAATTTCTAGTTGCTACAGACTCCAACACTCACAGACACACACACATGTGCCTCCCAGTCTCCTATGGCACACTATGGATCCCCAGTAAAGTCAGACACTGAGCCTACCCAGCAACTAGTCCTTGCATCTTCCTGTCTCCAGTTGCCTCATGTACAGACATACACTTACATGCAAATGCACATGCACACACACACAAAAATGGGCCTCTTGGTTGACCCTGAGACCCCATAGTCTCTCCAGGAGTTGGCCTGGACCTTCTAGTGTCTCCAGCAGCCAGTTCCCCCAGTGTTCTCACTCACAGACATGCATGTATCCAGGCCAGACTTATGGCCACTTTGATACTTGACTCCTAGGCCACTTCTTTCCACTGGCTAGTCTGGCTTGATATTTGCTAGCAATGACACACTGTCATACAGACCCTCACTTGCTTGGGTTGCTGGCACCCCAGGCATACGGGCCATTATAAACTGTGGTCCAAATCCAGCTGCTGGCACTCCGTATATACTTAGAGTCCTCTCACCCAGAAAAACAGAGATGGAGGTTAATAAGAAGGCAGGACAGACTGCACTGGTCAGGTGCAGGCCCAGCAAACATACTGACCAGCCACCTGTATGTACACAACCAGCCTCTTTTATTTCCTCATCCCTCTCTTCCCATGTTTGTTCCTCCAAAACAATCTTGGTCCATCCTTTCCCATCTGTGGTCCTTCTAATCATCCTGTAATAAGTCTCATATGTCCCCCTCAGCCTGGAAGGTGCTCTGGAGGGCCTTTCCATTGACTCATCTTGCTGGGTGTCACCCCTGGCCCATGGGGCTGGTCGTGCCTCAGTGACAGCCCCTGGAAGGTTTAGGTCAAGTGCTTTGTTTCTCGGATAACAAATTTTAACAGACATAAAGCAGCATCAGAATTCCCTGATGAAGATCATGTTTTAGAAATAAAATATAGAAAAAATAGCAGGAAAACATGAACAAGTGTATGAATGCAAAAAATTACAAAAAAGTTAGAACTTAGTTACTGACTGATCTGTACAAACCAAGACAGAAGGGTGGTTTCCAAGATGTCTCCTGTTAGTCCCTCCCCAAAAGCTTGATGCCTATCAGTCATGTTGGCAAGACAGGCCGTGATGTAGGAGTCAGCTCTCTGTGGGTGGGTTGGTTCTTGTCGCTTGGGTGGGGAAGCAGTAAGGCCATGGACCTCTTGTTGCTGTGTTCATAGGTGACACTGTAATGCTGGAGATACTGATTGTTATGAATGAGATCTGGATCCCTTGGCCAGTCTCATTGTAGAGCCACGTGCTTTCTGTAAGGATGCTTCAAATTATAAGGGCTACAGCCTGAAGATACTACTTTTGTGAATGAAGGTTGCTGGTGATTTTGTCAGTCTTACGTAAAAAGCATGTAACCAAGACAGCTGTAGCTGCAGATCCACTAAATGAGGAATGAGGAGATCAGGAATTTTTGCTCTTTGGCATAGATAGCACAGATGCTGCACAGAGATCCTGATTCTTGGACTACATGGGAATAACAGTGCAGAAAATTCACATTTCCATTACATTTAGGGAGCAGATTTTCAGCTTTATTCTCCACTTAAGCCTGTAGCAGGAAGAAGAATATTAGGGTAAGAGGATAGGTGGAGTGCTCTGTCTTCCAGTGAATCCTTGAGGAGCTAAAAGCATTAAATGGTATTAAGCTTCTCTCACTCATTTTGAAGCCAGAGTTCAACAGAAGATTAGAAGCCACTAACTAGTCCCTGCTGTCTCTGCTCCTCAGTTTTACTAAGTAGTCTCAGCTGCTACAGAAGATCTGGGCTTTTCTGTTCACAAGTGAAAAATGTTCTCAAGGACCATGCTTATAAAGGCACAAAGCATCAACTGCACCAAGACATGTGACCTAAGCACTATGTTGAAATGGATAAAGCCACCCATGGTTTGCATGACATCTGCAAATGTCATTAAAATGTTACTCTTCAGCCAACGTGGTGATTCTAACTAGAGGGTCCCCAGTGCAGAGACACAGCATTAGTGAGCTGCCAGTGCAATTCCCAGCCCCACGCACCGTGCCGAAACCACATCTGCAGTAATGACACCAGACTTGGACGGCTTGGTGCAGAAAGTTATGGCCAGCTCAAGTCTCCAGAGAGAGGAAAAGAAAAGGGTTTAGAGTGACTTTGCACCTGTGGAGCAATGTGCTGCTATTACAATGCCCAGCACCAGCCAGTGTTTGCTCCAGGGAGGCCTGGAGTGCTTTAGAAAGCTTTTTGCAACAGCTACGGTCGCTATAAATGCGAAAGGAGAAAGCAGCTATTAAAAGATTTTTGAAAGGCTCTCTGTTGGTTTCTGCTCTCTGTAGCTGCTTTTGGAAAGGTTAAGGATGCAGTGAATGCCAAATGATAAGCTTTGCAGTCCCCAGTGCTCTGGAGACCTGAAGGAAATCTGCTGGTAATTGTTTTAAGCTAATGATTCCCTGCAGGTTGATTGGTGCTTATGTGCTGAGGGGTGAGAGGCTGTGGTTACAGAAGTTATGAAAACAAATTGCCTCTGTGTTAAGGAATGCCAAGCTGCCTGCTTAGCCTAACCCACTTCTACATTTTTCATTTTAAGGTCTGCTTGCAAACTCTGAGCTTGGGCCCAGCTGATTAAATAGCCCCCTGCTAGGATTTACTGGGATAAATCCCTGAACCACAGTAGGGCACTGATAGCAGGATACTGTCTCTGCTAGTTAAATTAAGGAGGACTTCAACGTGTTGCATTTAATGCAAATCACATTGGCTATTAGATTCTTGGGAACCTCCTTCTGTTTGGAAAAAAACAGAAAAAAAAAATCTTTTCAACAGATGGGAGTTCTGTTTAGTCCCCATCTGTGACTAATCAACTGCCCCACCAAAGGTATTAGACTTGGATTGGAGATGGAAAATCACCTGGTCTCCAGAAAAGCCAGCAAGGAAGCTTCATTTTGGGGCTGGATTCCCCAAAGGGCTTGGATACATGGGTCCTGTCTGCAGGGATCTGTAGGAGCCAGAGCACAAACTGTGCTTCCTAAACACCCCAGCTCTGTGACTGCCTAATCCTAGAGACATTCTAGATCCCTGGGGAAAGTTGCAAGAAAGGCAAATGTCTGCTGGATCTTAGCATTAGTTTCTTAACACCAGAAGGGATGCCCAGCCCTGCTGTGTGGTGCCTTTGCAGAGCATTAATCACGTGTGCCTGCCTGGACAGCAGTGGGAGCAAACACAGGCAGGTCGGAGGCTGCTGCCTTGAGCTACCTGGTGCATAGGGCCAGGAACTACCTACAGCTGTCCAGTAGGATAAGCTGAACCAGGATGTCCTAACCCTAAAATCCTGAGGTTAAGACATTTTGCTTAGACTGCAGCCTGGTGAGCACAGTGATACTGTCACCTCCTGGGGCAATGCAGGATTTAGAGTTGGTCTTACACAATATGCAAGAATAAAGGAAGGAAGGAAGACAGGAGTATCCTCTGATAGGAGAGTGTTCTTCAGGGCACTGTACAGAAAGTTAAGATTAGCAGCCCACATAGACCAGGCAGAGGAGAAGAAACCTGCACCAGGGAACGGATTCCTCCACCCCCACTCAGCCTAATGACCAGCAGAGCACTGTGCACAAGGTCATTTCCAGGAGCACCTTTGCCAGAGAGACCAGGTCCTGCCTAAAGGAAGGCTTTAGGTTGGGAAGTTTAATTCAATGACAAATCATGTGCTCATGTGGTCTCTCAGCTAAGCAGAATGCACCTTGGTGTTAGTGATGGGAATGTACCTCCAGAAGGCAGTAGGAGTAGGTGGATCTGTGGGAGACCTAACAGGAGAAGCTCAGACAGGCTGGCAAAGGAGCCTGGTGAATTGCACAGAAATTCCACTTGTTCACAAAGCTGACTTCGGGTTGTGAGTCCTGTGAGCCAAGGACTGGCATGAAGACTAGACCTGGGGCTGCAGCACCCACTGCAGCGGATACAAAGGCAGATGCTCTGCCATCTTGCTACATATGCAGAAAGAGAGACCCCAAAATTATAAAGTGAATATATAAAGACTCAGGTCATTGTCCACAGTTTGTCCTCTTCACCCCCTATACCAACATGAGAAAAATGTGTGATTTCGACCTTCAGAGGTCATTACAGACCACTTTCAGCTTGCTGGGGAGCTACTGAGGAGCTGGCAAGCCTGGCAGAGAAGGATAGGTTTGGATTTCCGTCTAACTCTTCATGCAGAGCTAAGAGGAAAAGTTCCTCATAGACCTTCAGTCCCTGCTGCAACCGCAGTGGCTGTGACAGGGATTCCCTAGTGACTGTCCAATGCACACGGTGTGAAACCTGCCTAAAAAACCCTCTGCAACAGACTTGCCTGACAGCAGTTACCAAGTGTCACTGCAGGGACAAATGGGGTAGACGTATAGTAGTGGACTTGATTCAAGCATTCAATGTACCTGTGCGTTCCACACATTCAAAGGCAGAAGATGTCCAAGTGTTCTCCATTGATCATGCAAAACTTGCACCTGAGAACGAGTGCCAACCTATATATACAACAGGTGATTTGGGCCTCAAACACAGCATTAGGTCCAGGCTTGGCGGTCAATATAGACACAATACCTAGAATTCCAGCTTCCTTTTAAAATGAGGGTTCATTTTGTCGGTAGTTTTTTTTGATGATCCATCAGTAAAAGTGCTATTTCCATTATTATTTCTAAGACTATGTTTTTGATCATTACCAGCCCATGTATTAGTTCTAAAAGAGTAGCACAAGCCCTGAATTTTTTCCATCACGTGCAGGCATTGAAATCATTCTGTAAACGCCTCAGCAAATAGGACACAAGCTTCTCTGGGAACCTGTGCATTTTATGTAAGATGAGTATGTGATCATTTTGAACTCAAAGGCTATTTTTGTGATGTGGGGGAGAGAAAGGCAGTGAGAGCTGAGAGCCTGGATGATTTCAGAGGCATGCTGAGCTTTACCAAGGGAGATGAACTTTTCCCCTCTCTGGAGCTTGAGTCTTTCAGTGCAATCACTGCTACATTTTCTGACAAAGCCAACTTTGGGGAAATATTTGTTATTATCTGCCAAGGCATGAGATACCTACAAACAAGAGCAAGTTTTTTTTCCTGAAGAATTTAAGCTGATCAGAGTGGGAAGTAAAAACCTGAACACAGTATTATTATTCAATCTGTTGACATGAAACCTGCTTTTTCAGAATCAGCAGGACCTTCACAAATCTCGTAGTAGGCAGCTGCTGCTTAAAATAATGTAGCACAGACCAACAAGCCAATTGAAGGCAAGAACAGTAGATTGCCTACACATTCATGCTTTTCTTTAAAAATTACAAATTGATTACATCCCTCTCTGAGAAGTATTCCTACCTATTGCAATACTCTGTTCAGCTATATCTAGCTGTAAGCTTCCAAGTCAAATAAACTAGTAAGTGCATACACATTTATGTTTCTCTTGGTAATCATGACCTTTCTGTAGTATTCTGCAGGCAAATGCTCTAGCTGTCAGTGATATAATACAGATGCAACTTTCTCTGTCAAATAAAGCAGTGCACTAGACATGCAATCGCATTGCTCTTGAAATAAAATCAACATGGAAATATTTTTATTTCTACAGTAACCTAAATTAGCAGAAAAAATTGCAACTTCCTATAATCCCCAAGCAACTAAATGGTATGCATTTTGGAACGTGCTTCTTTAATAAATTGACTACTACAATCAATATGGTCTGCATCATCTAGATGAAAAGACTGCTTTCTTCCCATCCATACAGTAAGGCATATAATCACCTCTGCAGGCCAAGAAGTCCTTCAGCAGATGTACAAACAAAGAAATATGAGAACAGAGGCTCACAACAAACATCTGAACAATTTCTGTCACTGATGTTTTTGATGGTATCTGTCACTTCATTTTAGATTTCATTAAGTGATATGTACCACTGGCCAATCAAAACTTACAGTTATCCATTCCAAGAACATTTCCCTGCCTATTACACTCGTTGGGAGATGAGATGAATTTTTTAGCAACACAGTTCATAGATCCAGGGGATTTTTAAGCCCAGAAGGGACTGCCAGCTGAGCCCGACCTCCTGTGTATCTCCAGCTTTTCAATTACTTCTCACTGCTTCTGAGTCCAGCAACAAGGCTTTTTAAACTAAAATTTAGCTTGCAGAGAGGCATTCAGATTTGAATGGGGTACATTATGAGAAAACTATGGAAAATTCTTTGCTTTCAATTTTTTTCCCAATGGTTAATTGTTCTCACTGCTAAGGATCTGTGTGTTATTTCCAATGTGAATTCATTTGGCTTCATCTCCCATTCATGGTTCTCATTATGCTTTTCTCTATGGAAATGAAATGCTTCTTCAAATTGGGTATTTTCTTCCATTAACTTGCTTGTAAATTAGTTCTTTGTCTTCTTTTTTAAAATCAAGCTGATCTCTTTAAGTGTCCCAATATAAGGCATTTTCTGTGTCCCTCCAAGCTTACCAGAAGTCTTCTAAAAAACTTGAGAAAGAAAATGCTGATGATACACAGTACTATGGTTTTGGTGCCCATACTCGGTGGCAGACTTCAGTTGCTTTTGCTCACCATCAGCTCAGCTACAGTATTGCACTGGGAATTTCTGGTAAGGTATTTGTTTACTGGGACCCAGTCTGAGTCACTCACATCATAGGCTAGAATCCCTCCTCTCTACAAAGATTTGATCTCCATTCCTTAATCAGCAGCATATGATGTAGAATTTACCTGTATTAAAGAGTATTTAGATAGAATGAGCACGGAGTCTCAGTCTTGCATAACTGTCTAGCCCACAAAATTATTTACCTTTCTGTTTCCAAATATCTTATTAGCAATGATTTTATGTTTCCAGATCACCAGTGAAGATATCAAACAGTGCCAGGCTCAGCACCCGGCCTGACAGAGCCCTAATAAAACCAGCCTGATTTGATAATGGCTGTCACTATGATATGTTGGTTCCTCATCAGCTTAGTGTTCATTTTATTGATGTTTTCTACTGTTGTCAAAACATTGTGTAACACTAGATCTAGTACCTTGCCAAGGTGGAAGTGTATTATTTATATAGATTACCTTTACCAACCAAAGATATGATGAAAAATAGAAAAAGAAAAGAATTGCTCTATACCTATGTACAGTTGTGAACTCACTGAATAAACCTTGAACAGATCTAGAAATTTGAAGTGTAACATCCCTTCATGCTGTGGAGAGAAAAATGTATCTTGGTGGTATGGTCCTGGCCATGAGCTCATGGCCACCAGCAGTTCCCAGGGGGCTCAGCTTCTCCTCCATGGCCCGTCTGAGAGCAGCTGCACCCACCATCATGCTCCTGCTGCTTGTCCCACTCTGCTTCAGCAGGCTGGAGGGACAGTGCTACTGGGGAGGAGGATTTTATTTACTTCTGTTTCACTTTAAGAAGAGGAAGGAAAATTGGGTTTTAGTCTGGCCTAGTGTTGTCCTCTGAGTGCCTGCTTAGCCCCAGGATGGTACTTTCATGAAAGTCACTGTGAGTCTCCCCTGTGAAATGCCCTTTCCTCCCCCAGGAGTCAAGGAGCCTTGGATGGGCTATGGTAGCCCCTCATGTCTCCCTTTGGTGACCTTCTCTATCCTTTCACAATGATCCTCTCGCAATTGGAAAATCTGCATCTGGCTACATAAGCCAGATTTAGGTTAATTTCAGAGTGCTGGGGTGGCTTTGATAGCCCCAGTGGAGCTGGAATTTGCTGTGTAACACTTGGCTGGCAATTGCAACAAACCTTTGAGTGGCCAAAATACATGTGTGTGGGTTGCAAACCATGTGAAGACCCTTTTATTCTCTTTGTAACTTCTCCCCTAGATTTGTTGATTTCTCATTGATGGCTTATTGCTAGTTTGTGGGTTTCTGAAGAAGTGTCACCCTTTATTGCTCATGTGCAGCAATGTTATTAAAAATAAAACAGCCAGTTGAATTAGAAACAGACAGTAAGAAATATCTGGGAAAATCCAAATAATCAAAAGCTTAGAGGGTTGTAATCCAGTTCAGTTAGGTCACAGATGAAGCTTTTTGAAAATAGGATCAATAAATAGATTTGTATGAACTGTGAGTATATTTTCAGTGGAATAAATTTTAACCCAGATTTAACCATTTTCCTGTAGAATCTGCGGCCTGAGTCCCAATATGCTGAGTTACTGTGGGAAAGGCAGGAGAGGAAATTGAGCAGAAATGAGCTTTAAACAGAAATGAAACTAACTTGATTATTCTAAGTTCTGAGTCTGAACATAAAATGGGTGCCGTTAAAATATTGAAATTTTGCACCATGGTCATTTATCTTTCTCTTGGCAAAGTCTAGGGAACTCAGAATATTTTCCCCTCACAGAAAGTTCAAAAGTACTGATGCTGACAGTGAAAATACAGCATTGAATGCCATCTTCTGTAGAGGATGTGATACCGTCATGATGACAATACAGGGTATTTATATATGTATAAAGCAATGTGATGCCTCTTCCGAGAGCTCAGCTCTGTGCAGGACTCTGGTGCTGAGAGCTTTCCTTCAACTGGGAATGTGATGTGATGGCTGTGAGAGAGGTTTGGAGGAGTCTCTACAAGATCTTACCTGATGTCAGTGTCTTAATGACTTGTCTGCTCAAATAAGTTGTGCACACATGAAGTGAAGGTTTTTTTCCCCAACCATATGGCAACCAAGGGAAGCTATCTACTGATATAATAAATTCCTGGAATAAGGGGCAGTTGGTGACTAGACTGCTATTCTGCAAATAAACCAAGTGGTGCTCCATATTCTGGGTTAGTGGCAAAGTTACTCTCTGCCATGGAAAAATTCAATATATAAGACAGTGCTGCCAACACTGATTTTAACACAAGTCTCATCATATTTCTGGTTTGTTTGTTTGTTTTTTTTTTTTACTTAGAGCTGCAGAGAAACGAGTGAGAATTTTAGACTTTATTTAAAAAAGGAAGGACAGTAGACGAAAAACTCAGAACATGATACACACTCATCCTAACGCCTCAGAACACAGATGAAAAAAAAACCAGCCAAGAGACTGATTGATCTGTTAAAAATCTACTTAAACTAATTTCATTATTTCTATTTTATTGGCATATCTCCATAGCATTTGACAGCTTTGAGCAATTCACATGCTGTGACAAGAAACAAAATGGAAAGCAATAGGGGAACCTGAGTTGGTGAGCTATATTGTCATGGCATTCCTACAGGTAAAAGAGCAGTTTGGCTGTGTTTGCACGCTGTTTTTAAGATAGCATCTGTGCTTATGGACACTCTGAGAGCTGCTTCACGCCAGCTGGATGCAGGCCAGGGTGCGGCTGCTTCAGCTGTGGCCCTGGCTGGAGCCAAACCCAGCCAAACTCAGCTCCTCCTTGCACAGGCCTTGGTGCATGTGTGGCGTGCTGAGGGCTTGTGGGCTTCAAAAATGTGAGACTGGGAAAGGGCTGAGGTTACAGAGTTTCTTGGAGCAAGGAAAAGGCCAGAGACTCCTTGGAGGCCTGTCTGACTCTGTGGAACTGCCCCTGCAGGATGAGCTTGGGCAGAGGGCACCAGCCCCCTCCACCAGTAGCAGGACATGGGCAGTATGTCCGGCCTGTGTGAAACACAAGTTGCTTGATCCACAACAAATGGCTGTACTGGGGCTCCCTGTGACAGCAGCTGGTGGTCCTGCCTGCCTTTTGGGCAAGTTGCGACACCTCTAGTGCCCATTTCCATGGCTCCTGGACTGCATAGTCCTGCTGGGGCCAAAGAAGATGCTTGCCTGTGACAAAGGGCAAGCTGGGTGAGTGTTTCCCCTTTTCCACTCAGAAGGCACAGAGTCACTGTGGCATCCCTCTTCAGGCACATAATGTGGCGAGAGAAAGGGATGGCTACAAACAGGCCTCAGCCAGTTTGGGTAAGGAAGTGAACTCTTGGCCAGTAATAACGACAAAAGGACAGTCGAAAAATTACAGCTGCAAGCCTGGATTACAACACAAACACAAAATAAACCTTAAAAGCCCCCAGAGAGAACTGCAGAAGTGCCTCCACCCCTTTAGGTTGTCAGCAAACATCTCTATGGCAAAGCGAGTGGAAGGCATTGAAATGCACTCAAAACTCTGTGTCCCTCCAGGCTCATAATGTATGCACCTTGTAACTCAAGAAACACAGGCATCAGCTCAATGGGCAGGCAATATTCTTTAACCTTTTTCTATATTATCTTTTTTTTTCAATAGGAGAAAAGAGGCTATTGGACTAATGTATTACTAAGGTTCATTAATGTGTCTCCTCAGACGGTGAGAGGAATCACAAATTCATAGTCAGATGTTTTCCAAGTCAAAGAATAGATTTAAAATTTTCCTTCCACAAACAAAGTTCATGGGGCCAAAATTTGACAGTTGCTGCTGGCGAGTCTCTTCCAATGAAAATAGGTGTCCTTCACATGCTGAAAGGATGTGCAGAGCTCTCCCGTGCAGAGCCAGAGCCTGTAAGCAGAGTGCCTTACACTTCTGAGTCTTTCTGAGCAGGGGCTGCGATCGTGAAATTTGTAACATAAGGATGGTGTTCTGAATTACAGCACAGTGAATAACTGGCAGTGACTGACTTGCCCAGTGAACGTTACTGGCCTTCCAAGTACACTTGCCCCAATGTTCCTAAATGTATTCAATGTGAGTTGCTCATGCACAGATGTCTGTGCATCACTCTGGCTTTGCTAGCTCAGTTGGAAGCAATTAATGATGTTAGCATTTGATGCTGAAAATTCAGGCTGCAGAAATCTCAGGAGTTCCTTTCCTCCCTCAGAGCGAATGGTTTGTGTTGTTTCAGAGTCTCAGTTAAAGGAAGCATTCAAGCATGTGCCGATCGATGGACAGGGCTGAAAGCAGGCTCCCAGGGTAGATGTGCACAAAGATGAGTTCTTTGTTTTTTCCTGTAGTATTTGCTGACGCTGCCCCATCCTGGCTCACAAGCCTGCAAGTACACTCATCAGCCAAACTCAGTACTCCAGGCAACTTCCTTACCAAATATGCCAAAGATTCATGTTCCAAAAGTCTCATCTTCCAGTACTGAAAAAGGATGTTTTTAGTCCTCATTATTGTGTAATAATGTGAAAAATGTATAAAATATGTCAGTGCTGTCTATAAGTCTTTGTTTTTGACAAGTGAAGCTCATTTGAGACTCTGAATGCTCAGAAGGCCACGGATAGATTCCTGACTCCCAGCTCAAACAAGCTTTGAATCAAAATCTGGGTGTCTTGGACTATATCTTCACTGTCTTGCAACAGCAGTCTCAGGACCCCCATCAAGAGGGTCTTCACCAGCCACCCTTACTCCTCTTTGGCATGATCGGAGGTACAGCCCACACACACATTCCAGGATACGTGTCCAAATACAGCCACATGATGACCCGTTGACAGGCAGCCTTGCAGAAGCCGGCCAGTGGTCACCATGGCAGCCAAGTGACTCGGAGATGCATGGGCTGCTGAGTCCATCATCCTTCAGAGCTTGTAGACATAGACTATGAGATTAAATGCCAAACTCATGGGTAAGACAGATGAGTATTTGAGCCCACAGTCTACTGAGAATGTAGCAAAGCACTTAAGCGAAGCAGCAGTCCAGCAAAGCACTTAGCATGCACTTAGCTTTAAGCCTGCAAGCAATTCATTTTTGAGTATTCATAACTACAAGGAATCAAAAGAAGGAAACTGTCCTATATTACATTGGTGAGCAGATTTGTAAGTCTGCAGTATAATGTTCCAAGGATGGCCATATATTCTCCGTCCTTATTGGGTGAAATGAGACCTTCCAAAGCTTCAAAAATATCCTTTTGACAACTATTAGACTGATTAGTAGTTTACTGAGAAGGAAAGTAAAATGACAATTGTATCTGTATTCCTTAAAATACACCAGGTAAACAGCCACTCTTGGTCCCCAGTACTCTTACCAATGTCTCCTTGTAATACAGCATGGCATGAGTCTGTGAATATGTAATACTGAAAGAAACTCCAGCACTGTGCAGTGTATGATCTATCCTTGTATATTTAAGCTGTATGAGTCACAGTGCATTTAGACATCTTCTTCCATGCAAGCATAATCTATTTACAAGCATGCGTAGGTTTTCAGAGTTTCACAATAGCTGGCAGAAGAGCATAATTTATCTAAAACCCCTCATTTTGTTCTGGCTTATTTGCTAGTCATGTGAGTATAGCTATTTTTTGGAAAATACAGTGTCTGACTCCAAATTCAAATTAAAACTTTTAGCCTGCTCTCAGTTGCCTCATTTGCAAGAAACTCTCCTGACAAGCCTTTGACATTCAACACTGTCTGTTTTAATGCAGAATAAATGTGAATTTCATCCTTTTGTCTCTTGTAAAATACAGCATTTCCATGTACCGTGCACATTTCAGAAGTCAAGGACATAAAGGCAAATAAAAGCCACTGGATTGTGTCTAACACAAAGCTGGTACAGAATATAACTTTTATGAGCCACACAAGATTAATTTAGACTCAGAAATCTTTACTATCCTCATTCCTTTGTTGAAAGTAATAACCGAAACCACAAGCTGCCATCAGAAGAACCACCCAAGCAGCGAGTTGGTCACTGGCAGATCTTTTATATTAGACCACTGGGGCTAAATTCCATTTGTGTTTCTGTGCCTGATGTTCCTATTGACTGTAGCTCCAGGCAGCTGCCTGCTTAGTGCCTTATTTAGGTCCTATGAATCACTCCCTGAGGCTCCCCCACTACCATAAGGGGATAGGTGAAATTTAGGTTTTTCTACACCTACTCAAAGACAAGGCCGATTTCAGTGCAGCTGTGTGGGGCTAAGTCCACGTAGTTGCTGGCTCCCTCTTCACTGACATGGTGACATCTACCCTTTCTTGCAGGTTCACCATCTGTGTGTCATAGCAGTGATGTTTCCTTGGACAACAGCAGCAGGGGAAGGCTGCCTTTTTTTGCCTTTTACTCCAGAATCATATCAGATTGTTTGAAACAATGAGGCAAATTAAGAATATAGAAATTCTAGAGACATATGGAAATAGAAGGGATTTGTGTTGCTTTGTGAAACATTTTGACATGTATTGTTGGACCATGTTGGACCACTGCTATATACAAGCTAGGTGATATTATCATTGTCAATAACTGGCAATTCAGCCCTGAAAAGAAATTCAACAAATGTAGCACTGCATGGAAAAGAGGAACTCACGCTTTTGAAGGCTTTGCAGATTATATTTACATTCACAAGAGATGTCCCTAGAATATAGGTGCCTCATAGATTGCGACTAGTATAAGGTAAAGAGTAACAAAATAAAGAACTACAATGGAGCATCACCAGTCATCTCTGTATGCAGTAATGGACAGGCTGTGTGGTGTGACACAGATAAAGTCACTGATTATTCACACCAGGTACCTGACTGCATCCTGCCTAGACCCCATTTCGAGATCTATTTCTGGGGTGTAGGAGGAAGCAGTAATCATTTGTAGGCAGGTCTTGCCCAAGTAAGAAGAGGGACACAGCTTGGATGTATACCTGGACCAAGACACTCAAAGGCATACACAAGTCCAGGAGTTCACACACAACCTGCGTAATATTTTTATCAAAAGAAGCAATTTCTCCCCTGGGATATATGCTCACACTCTTTGGAGTTTGCTCTTGTCTATCTGATAGCAGAATTTAAAAGCAGCACAGATGTACCAAATGAGAAACCATGAAGAATCCCTCTCCTGGGGCAGCAATCTCAAAATCCCATGCAACGGCTCTGTCAAAGCCTCCTGCTGCCAGATTTGCAGATAGTTCCTCTCTGCATTTTCAGGCAAGTAAGAGCTGTGCAGTTCTCACCCTGTTGATTAAATAGCAAATACCTCAATGACTAAGTGCAGCCAAGATTTCATCCAGGAATTTAAGTGCTACAGCGCTACA